>NW_027422208.1:0-236070 GCF_037893015.1 Macrotis lagotis
TAAGGGCAAAGCAAGGCAAGGCAAGTGTAACAAAAGGCACGGCACGGCAAGGGGAAACAAGGCTAAGGCACGGCAACGCAAGGCTAAGCAATGCACGGCCAGGCAAGGAAAGGGTAACGCAAGGCAAGGCACGGTAAGGCAAGGCGAGGCTAATGCACGACAACGCACGGCTAGGCAATGCACGGCAAGGCAAGGAAAGGGTAACGCAAGGCAAGGCACGGTTAGGCGAGGCAAGGCTAAGGCACGACAACGCAAGGCTAGGCAATGCACGGAAGGCAAGCAAAGAGAAACGGAAGGCAAGGAATGCAAGGCAAAGCAAGGCAAACAAGTAAGTCTATGGCAAGGTGAAACAAGGCTAAGGCACGACAACGCACGGCTAGGCAATGCACGGAAGGCATGCAAAGAGTAACGGAATGGAAGGAAGGCAAGGCAAAGCAAGGCAAAGCAAGCAAGGCTATGGCAAGGTGAAACAAGGCTAAGGCACCACAACGCACGGCTAGACAATGCACGGCCAGTCAAGGAAAAGGTAACGCAAGGCAAGGCACTGTGAGGCAAGGCAAGGCTAATGCACGACAGCGCAAGGCTAGGCAATGCACGGAAGGCAAGTAAAGAGTAACGGAAACCAAGGAAGGCAAGGGAAAGCAAGGCAAGGCAAGGGTAACGGAAGGAACGGCACGGCAAGGGGAAACAAGGCTAAGGCACGACAACGCACGGCTAGGCAATGCACGGCAAGGCAAGGAAAGGGTAACGCCAGGCAAGGCACGGTCAGGCAAGGCAAGGCTAATGCCCGACAAGGCAAGGCTAGGCAGTGCACAGCAAGTCAAGGAAAGGGTAACGCAAGGCAAGGCACGGTCAGGCGAGGCAAGGCTAATGCACGACAACGCAAGGCTAGGCAATGCAAGGAAGGCAAGCAAAGAGTAACGGAAGGCAAGGAAGGCAAGGGAAACCAAGGCAAGGCAAGGGTAACGGAAGGAACGGCTCGGCAAGGGGAAACAAGGCTAAGGCACGGCAACGCAGGGCTAGGCAATGCACGGCAAGGCAAGGAAATGGTAACGCAAGGCAAGGCACTGTCAGGCGAGGCAAAGCTAATGCACGACATCGCAAGGCTAGGCAGTGCACGGCTAGGCAAGGAAAGAGTAACGGAAGGAAAGGAAGGCAAGGCCAAGAATGGCAAGGCAAGTGTAACAACAGGCACGGCACGGCAAGGGGAAACAAGGCTAAGGCACGACAACGCAAGGCTAGGCAATGCACGGAAGGCAAGCAAAGAGTAACGGAAGGCAAGGAATGCAAAGGAAAGCAGGGGAAGGCAAGGGTAACGAAAGGAACGGCACGGTAAGGGGAAACAAGGCTAAGGCACGACAACAGAGGGCTACGCAATGCAGGGCAAGGCAAGGAAAGGGTAACGCAAGGCAAGGCACGGTTTGGGGAGGGAAGGCTAATGCACGACAACGCAAGGCTAGGCAATGCAAGGAAGGCAAGCAAAGAGTAACGGAAGGCAAGGAAGGCAAGGGAAAGCAAGGCAAGGCAAGGGTAACGGAAGGAACGGCACGGCAAGGGGAAACAAGGCTAAGGCACGGCAACGCACGGCTACGCAATGCACGGCAAGGCAAGGAAAAGGTAACGCAAGGCAAAGCACCTTGAGGCAAGGCAAGGCTGATGCAGGACAACGCACGGCTAGGCAATGCACGGCAAGGCAAGGAAAGGGTAACGCAAGGCAAGGCACGGTCAGGCGAGGCAAGGCTAAGGCACGACAACGCAAGGCTAGGCAATGCACGAAAGGCAAGCAAAGAGTAACGGAAGGCAAGGAAGGCAAGGGAAAGCAGGGGAAGGCAAGGGTAACGGAAGGAACGGCACGGTAAGGGGAAACAAGGCTAAGGCACGACAACGCAGGGCTAGGCAATGCACGGCAAGGCAAGGAAAGGGTAACGCAAGGCAAGGCACGGTCAGGCGAGGCAAGGGTAATGCACGACAACGCAAGGCTACGCAGTGCACGGCTAGGCAAGGAAAGAGTAACGGAAGGAAAGGAAGGAAAGGCAAAGCAAGGCAAGGCAAGTGTAACAAAAGGCACGGCACGGAAAAGGGAAACAAGGCTAAGGCACGGCAACGCAAGGCTAAGCAATGCACGGCCAGGCAAGGAAAGGGTAACGCAAGGCAAGGCACGGTAAGGCAAGGCGAGGCTAATGCACGACAACGCACGGCTAGGCAATGCACGGCAAGGCAAGGAAAGGGTAACGCAAGGCAAGGCACGGTTAGGCGAGGCAAGGCTAAGGCACGACAACGCAAGGCTAGGCAATGCACGGAAGGCAAGCAAAGAGAAACGGAAGGCAAGGAATGCAAGGCAAAGCAAGGCAAACAAGTAAGTCTATGGCAAGGTGAAACAAGGCTAAGGCACGACAACGCACGGCTAGGCAATGCACGGCCAGCCAAGGAAAAGGTAACGCAAGGCAAGGCACTGTGAGGCGATGCAAGGCTAATGCACGACAGCGCAAGGCTAGGCAATGCACGGAAGGCAAGCAAAGAGTAACGGAAACCAAGGAAGGCAAGGGAAAGCAAGGCAAGGCAAGGGTAACGGAAGGAACGGCACGGCAAGGGGAAACAAGTCTAAGGCACGACAACGCACGGCTAGGCAATGCACGGCAAGGCAAGGAAAGGGTAACGCCAGGCAAGGCACGGTCAGGCAAGGCAAGGCTAATGCACGACAAGGCAAGGCTAGGCAGTGCACGGCAAGGCAAGGAAAGGGTAACGCAAGGCAAGGCACGGTCAGGCGAGGCAAGGCTAAGGCACGACAACGCAAGGCTAGGCAATGCACGAAAGGCTAGCAAAGAGTAACGGAAGGCAAGGAAGGCAAGGGAAAGCAGGGGAAGGCAAGGGTAACGGAAGGAACGGCACGGTAAGGGGAAACAAGGCTAAGGCACGACAACGCAGGGCTAGGCAATGCACGGCAAGGCAAGGAAAGGGTAACGCAAGGCAAGGCACGGTCAGGCGAGGCAAGGGTAATGCACGACAACGCAAGGCTACGCAGTGCACGGCTAGGCAAGGAAAGAGTAACGGAAGGAAAGGAAGGCAAGGCAAAGCAAGGCAAGGCAAGTGTAACAAAAGGCACGGCACGGCAAGGGGAAACAAGGCTAAGGCACGGCAACGCAAGGCTAAGCAATGCACGGCCAGGCAAGGAAAGGGTAACGCAAGGCAAAGCACGGTAAGGCAAGGCGAGGCTAATGCACGACAACGCACGGCTAGGCAATGCACGGCAAGGCAAGGAAAGGGTAACGCAAGGCAAGGCACGGTTAGGCGAGGCAAGGCTAAGGCACGACAACGCAAGGCTAGGCAATGCACGGAAGGCAAGCAAAGAGAAACGGAAGGCAAGGAAGGCAAGGCAAAGCAAGGCAACGCAAGCAAGGCTATGGCAAGGTGAAAAAAGGCTAAGGCACGACAACGCAAGGCTAGGCAATGCACGGAAGGCAAGCAAAGAGTAACGGAATGGAAGGAAGGCAAGGCAAAGCAAGGCAAAGCAAGCAAGGCTATGGCAAGGTGAAACAAGGCTAAGGCACCACAACGCACGGCTAGACAATGCACGGCCAGTCAAGGAAAAGGTAACGCAAGGCAAGGCACTGTGAGGCAAGGCAAGGCTAATGCACGACAGCGCAAGGCTAGGCAATGCACGGAAGGCAAGTAAAGAGTAACGGAAACCAAGGAAGGCAAGGGAAAGCAAGGCAAGGCAAGGGTAACGGAAGGAACGGCACGGCAAGGGGAAACAAGGCTAAGGCACGACAACGCACGGCTAGGCAATGCACGGCAAGGCAAGGAAAGGGTAACGCCAGGCAAGGCACGGTCAGGCAAGGCAAGGCTAATGCCCGACAAGGCAAGGCTAAGCAGTGCACAGCAAGGCAAGGAAAGGGTAACGCAAGGCAAGGCACGGTCAGGCGAGGCAAGGCTAATGCACGACAACGCAAGGCTAGGCAATGCACGGAAGGCAAGCAAAGAGTAACGGAAGGCAAGGAAGGCAAGGGAAACCAAGGCAAGGCAAGGGTAACGGAAGGAACGGCTCGGCAAGGGGAAACAAGGCTAAGGCACGGCAACGCAGGGCTAGGCAATGCACGGCAAGGCAAGGAAATGGTAACGCAAGGCAAGGCACTGTCAGGCGAGGCAAAGCTAATGCACGACATCGCAAGGCTAGGCAGTGCACGGCTAGGCAAGGAAAGAGTAACGGAAGGAAAGGAAGGCAAGGCAAAGAATGGCAAGGGAAGTGTAACAACAGGCACGGCACGGCAAGGGGAAACAAGGCTAAGGCACGACAACGCAAGGCTAGGCAATGCACGGAAGGCAAGCAAAGAGTAACGGAAGGCAAGGAATGCAAAGGAAAGCAGGGGAAGGCAAGGGTAACGAAAGGAACGGCACGGTAAGGGGAAACAAGGCTAAGGCACGACAACAGAGGGCTAGGCAATGCAGGGCAAGGCAAGGAAAGGGTAACGCAAGGCAACGCACGGTTTGGGGAGGGAAGGCTAATGCACGACAACGCAAGGCTAGGCAATGCAAGGAAGGCAAGCAAAGAGTAACGGAAGGCAAGGAAGGCAAGGGAAAGCAAGGCAAGGCAAGGGTAACGGAAGGAACGGTACGGCAAGGGGAAACAAGGCTAAGGCACGGCAACGCACGGCTAGGCAATGCACGGCAAGGCAAGGAAAGGGTAACGCAAGGCAAGGCACGGTGAGGCAAGGCAAGGCTGATGCACGAAAACGCACGGCTAGGCAATTCACGGCAAGGCAATGAAAGGGTAACGCAAGGCAAGGCACGGTCAGGCGAGGCAAGGCTAAGGCACGACAACGCAAGGCTAGGCAATTCACGAAAGGCAAGCAAAGGGTAACGGAAGGCAAGGAAGGCAAGGGAAAGCAGGGGAAGGCAAGGGTAACGGAAGGAACGGCACGGTAAGGGGAAACAAGGCTAAGGCACGACAACGCAGGGCTAGGCAATGCACGGCAAGGCAAGGAAAGGGTAACGCAAGGCAAGGCACGGTCAGGCGAGGCAAGGGTAATGCACGACAACGCAAGGCTACGCAGTGCACAGCTAGGCAAGGAAAGAGTAACGGAAGGAAAGGAAGGCAAGGCAAAGCAAGGCAAGGCAAGTGTAACAAAAGGCACGGCAAGGCAAGGGGAAACAAGGCTAAGGCACGGCAACGCAAGGCTAAGCAATGCAAAGCCAGGGAAGGAAAGGGTAACGCAAGGCAAGGCACGGTATGGCAAGGCGAGGCTAATGCACGACAACGCACGGCTAGGCAATGCACGGCAAGGCAAGGAAAGGGTAACGCAAGGCAAGGCACGGTTAGGCGAGGCAAGGGTAAGGCACGACAACGCAAGGCTAGGCAATGCACGGAAGGCAAGCAAAGAGTAACGGAAGGCAAGGAATGCAAGGCAAAGCAAGGCAACGCAAGCAAGTCTATGGCAAGGTGAAAAAAGGCTAAGGCAGGACAACGCAAGGCTAGGCAATGCACGGAAGGCAAGCAAAGAGTAACGGAATGGAAGGAAGGCAAGGCAAAGCAAGCAAGGCTATGGCAAGGTGAAAGAAGGCCAAGGCACCACAACGCACGGCTAGGTAATGCACGGCCAGCCAAAGAAAAGGTAACGCAAGTCAAGGCACTGTGAGGCAAGGCAAGGCTAATGCACGACAGCGCAAGGCTAGGCAAAGCACGGAAGGCAAGCAAAGAGTAACGGAAACCAAGGAAGGCAAGGGAAAGCAAGGCAAGGCCAGGGTAACGGAAGGAACGGCACGGCAAGGGGAAACAAGGCTAAGGCACGACAACGCACGGCTAGGCAATGCACGGCAAGGCAAGGAAAGGGTAACGCCAGGCAAGGCACGGTCAGGCAAGGCAAGGCTAATGCCCGACAAGGCAAGGCTAGGCAGTGCACAGCAAGGCAAGGAAAGGGTAACGCAAGGCAAGGCACGGTGAGGCAAGGCAAGGCTGATGCACGACAACGCACGGCTAGGCAATGCACGGCAAGGCAAGGAAAGGGTAACGCAAGGCAAGGCACGGTCAGGCGAGGCAAGGCTAAGGCACGACAACGCAAGGCTAGGCAATGCACGAAAGGCAAGGAAAGAGTAACGGAAGGCAAGGAAGGCAAGGGAAAGCAGGGGAAGGCAAGGGTAACGGAAGGAACGGCACGGTAAGGGGAAACAAGGCCAAGGCACGACAACGCAGGGCTAGGCAATGCACGGCAAGGCAAGGAAAGGGTAACGCAAGGCAAGGCACGGTAAGGCAAGGCGAGGCTAATGCACGACAACGCACGGCTAGGCAATGCACGGCAAGGCAAGGAAAGAGAAACGGAAGGCAAGGAAGGCAAGGCAAAGGAAGGCAACGCAAGAAAGGCTATGGCAAGGTGAAAAAAGGCTAAGGCACGACAACGCAAGGCTAGGCAATGCACGGAAGGCAAGCAAAGAGTAACGGAATGGAAGGAAGGCAAGGCAAAGCAAGGCAAAGCAAGCAAGGCTATGGCAAGGTGAAAAAAGGCTAAGGCACCACAACGCACGGCTAGGCAATGCACGGCCAGCCAAGGAAAAGGTAACGCAAGGCAAGGCACTGTGAGGCAAGGCAAGGCTAATGCACGACAGCGGAAGGCTAGGCAATGCACGGAAGGCAAGCAAAGAGTAACGGAAACCAAGGAAGGCAAGGGAAAGCAAGGCAAGGCAAGGGTAACGGAAGGACCGGCACGGCAAGCGGAAACAAGGCTAAGGCACGACAACGCACGGCTAGGCAATGCACGGCAAGGCAAGGAAAGGGTAACGCCAGGCAAGGCACGGTCAGGCAAGGCAAGGCTAATGCCGGACAACGCAAGGCTACGCAGTGCACGGCTAGGCAAGGAAAGAGTAACGGAAGGAAAGGAAGGAAAGGCAAAGCAAGGCAAGGCAAGTGTAACAAAAGACACGGCACGGCAAGGGGAAACAAGACTAAGGCACGGCAACGCAAGGCTAAGCAATGCACGGCCAGGCAAGGAAAGGGTAACGCAAGGGAAGGCACTGTCAGGCGAGGCAAGGCTAAGGCACGACAACGCAAGGCTAGGCAATGCACGGAAGGCAAGCAAAGAGTAACGGAAGGCAAGGAATGCAAGGCAAAGCAAGGCAAAGCAAGCAAGGCTATGGCAAGGTGAAACAAGGCTAAGGCACCACAACGCACGGCTAGCCAATGCACGGCCAGCCAAGGAAACGGTAACGCAAGGCAAGGCACTCTGAGGCAAGGCAAGGCTAATGCACGACAGCGCAAGGCTAGGCAATGCACGGAAGGCAACCAAATAGTAACGGAAACCAAGGAAGGCAAGGGAAAGCAAGGCAAGGCAAGGGTAACGGAAGGAACGGCACGGCACGGGGAAACAAGGCTAAGGCACGGCAACGCACGGCTAGGCAATGCACGGCAAGGCAAGGAAAAGGTAACGCAAGGCAAAGCACCTTGAGGCAAGGCAAGGCTGATGCACGACAACGCACGGCTAGGCAATGCACGGCAAGGCAAGGAAAGGGTAACGCAAGGCAAGGCACGGTCAGGCGAGGCAAGGCTAAGGCACGACAACGCAAGGCTAGGCAATGCACGAAAGGCAAGCAAAGAGTAACGGAAGGCAAGGAAGGCAAGGGAAAGCAGGGGAAGGCAAGGGTAACGGAAGGAACGGCACGGTAAGGGGAAACAAGGCTAAGGCACGACAACGCAGGGCTAGGCAATACACGGCAAGGCAAGGAAAGGGTAACTTAAGGCAAGGCACGGTCAGGCGAGGCAAGGGTAATGCACGACAACGCAAGGCTACGCAGTGCACGGCTAGGCAAGGAAAGAGTAACGGAAGGAAAGGAAGGCAAGGCAAAGAATGGCAAGGCAAGTGTAACAACAAGCACGGCACGGCAAGGGGAAACAAGGCTAAGGCACGACAACGCAAGGCTAGGCAATGCACGGAAGACAAACAAAGAGTAACGGAAGGCAAGGAAGGCAAGGGAAACCAAGGCAAGGCAAGGGTAACGGAAGGAACGGCTCGGCACGGGGAAACAAGGCTAAGGCACGGGAACGCAGGGCTAGGCAATGCACGGCAAGGCAAGGAAAGGGTAACGCAAGGCAAGGCACTGTCAGGCGAGGCAAAGCTAATGCACGACATCGCAAGGCTAGGCAGTGCACGGCTAGGGAAGGAAAGAGTAACGGAAGGAAAGGAAGGCAAGGCAAAGAATGGCAAGGCAAGTGTAACAACAAGCACGGCACGGCAAGGGGAAACAAGGCTAAGGCACGATAACGCAAGGCTAGGCAATGCACGGAAGGCAAGCAAAGAGTAACGGAAGGCAAGGAATGCAAAGGAAAGCAGGGGAAGGCAAGGGTAACGAAAGGAACGGCACGGTAAGGGGAAACAAGACTAAGGCACGACAACAGAGGGCTAAGCAATGCAGGGCAAGGCAAGGAAAGTGTAACGCAAGGCAAGGCACGGTTTGGGGAGGCAAGGCTAATGCACGACAACGCAAGGCTAGGCAATGCACGGAAGGCAAGCAAAGAGTAACGGAAGGCAAGGAAGGCAAGGGAAAGCAAGGCAAGGCAAGGGTAACGGGAGGAACGGCACGGCAAGGGGAAACAAGGCTAAGGCACGGCAACGCACGGCTAGGCAATGCACGGCAAGGCAAGGAAAGGGTAACGCAAGGCAAGGCACGGTCAGGCGAGGCAAGGCTAAGGCACGACAACGCAAGGCTAGGCAATGCACGAAAGGCAAGCAAAGAGTAACGGAAGGCAAGGAAGGCAAGGGAAAGCAGGGGAAGGCAAGGGTAACGGAAGGAACGGCACGGTAAGGGGAAACAAGGCTAAGGCACGACAACGCAGGGCTAGGCAATACACGGCAAGGCAAGGAAAGGGTAACTTAAGGCAAGGCACGGTCAGGCGAGGCAAGGGTAATGCACGACAACGCAAGGCTACGCAGTGCACGGCTAGGCAAGGAAAGAGTAACGGAAGGAAAGGAAGGCAAGGCAAAGAATGGCAAGGCAAGTGTAACAACAAGCACGGCACGGCAAGGGGAAACAAGGCTAAGGCACGACAACGCAAGGCTAGGCAATGCACGGAAGACAAACAAAGAGTAACGGAAGGCAAGGAAGGCAAGGGAAACCAAGGCAAGGCAAGGGTAACGGAAGGAACGGCTCGGCACGGGGAAACAAGGCTAAGGCACGGGAACGCAGGGCTAGGCAATGCAGGGCAAGGCAAGGAAAGGGTAACGCAAGGCAAGGCACGGTTTGGGGAGGCAAGGCTAATGCACGACAACGCAAGGCTAGGCAATGCACGGAAGGCAAGCAAAGAGTAACGGAAGGCAAGGAAGGCAAGGGAAAGCAAGGCAAGGCAAGGGTAACGGAAGGAACGGCACGGCAAGGGGAAACAAGGCTAAGGCACGGCAACGCACGGCTAGGCAATGCACGGCAAGGCAAGGAAAGGGTAACGCAAGGCAAGGCACGGTCAGGCGAGGCAAGGCTAAGGCACGACAACGCAAGGCTAGGCAATGCACGAAAGGCAAGCAAAGAGTAAGGGAAGGCAAGGAAGGCAAGGGAAAGCAGGGGAAGGCAAGGGTAACGGAAGGAACGGCACGGTAAGGGGAAACAAGGCTAAGGCACGACAACGCAGGGCTAGGCAATGCACGGCAAGGCAAGTGAAGGGTTACGCAAGGCAAGGCACGGTCAGGCGAGGCAAGGGTAATGCACGACAACGCAAGGCTACGCAGTGCACGGCTAGGCAACGAAAGAGTAACGGAAGGAAAGGAAGGCAAGGCAAAGCAAGGCAAGGCAAGTGTAACAAAAGGCACGGCAAGGCAAGGGGAAACAAGGCTAAGGCACGGCAACGCAAGGCTAAGCAATGCAAAGCCAAGGAAGGAAAGGGTAACGCAAGGCAAGGCACGGTAAGGCAAGGCGAGGCTAATGCACGACAACGCACGGCTAGGCAATGCACGGCAAGGCAAGGAAAGGGTAACGCAAAGCAAGGCACGGTTAGGCGAGGCAAGGGTAAGGCACGACAATGCAAGGCTAGGCAATGCACGGAAGGCAAGCAAAGAGTAACGGAAGGCAAGGAATGCAAGGCAAACAAGGCAACGCAAGCAAGGCTATGGTAAGGTGAAAAAAGGCTAAGGCAGGACAACGCAAGGCTAGGCAATGAACGGAAGGCAAGCAAAGAGTAACGGAATGGAAGGGAGGCAAGGCAAAGCAAGGCAAAGCAAGCAAGGCTATGGCAAGGTGAAACAAGGCCAAGGCACCACAACGCACGGCTAGGCAATGCACGGCCAGCCAAAGAAAAGGTAACGAAAGTCAATGCACTGTGAGGCAAGGCAAGGCTAATGCACGACAGCGCAAGGCTAGGCAATGCACGGAAGGCAAGCAAAGAGTAACGGAAACCAAGGAAGGCAAGGGAAAGCAAGGCAAGGCAAGGGTAACGGAAGGAACGGCACGGCAAGCGGAAACAAGGCTAAGGCACGACAACGCACGGCTAGGCAATGCACGGCAAGGCAAGGAAAGGGTAACGCCAGGCAAGGCACGGTCAGGCAAGGCAAGGCTAATGCCCGACAACGCAAGGCTACGCAGTGCACGGCTAGGCAAGGAAAGAGTAACGGAAGGAAAGGAAGGAAAGGCAAAGCAAGGCAAGGCAAGTGTAACAAAAGACACGGCACGGCAAGGGGAAACAAGACTAAGGCACGGCAACGCAAGGCTAAGCAATGCACGGCCAGGCAAGGAAAGGGTAACGCAAGGGAAGGCACTGTCAGGCGAGGCAAGGCTAAGGCACGACAACGCAAGGCTAGGCAATGCACGGAAGGCAAGCAAAGAGTAACGGAAGGCAAGGAATGCAAGGCAAAGCAAGGCAAAGCAAGCAAGGCTATGGCAAGGTGAAACAAGGCTAAGGCACCACAACGCACGGCTAGCCAATGCACGGCCAGCTAAGGAAACGGTAACGCAAGGCAAGGCACTCTGAGGCAAGGCAAGGCTAATGCACGACAGCGCAAGGCTAGGCAATGCACGGAAGGCAACCAAATAGTAACGGAAACCAAGGAAGGCAAGGGAAAGCAAGGCAAGGCAAGGGTAACGGAAGGAACGGCACGGCACGGGGAAACAAGGCTAAGGCACGGCAACGCACGGCTAGGCAATGCACGGCAAGGCAAGGAAAAGGTAACGCAAGGCAAAGCACCTTGAGGCAAGGCAAGGCTGATGCACGACAACGCACGGCTAGGCAATGCACGGCAAGGCAAGGAAAGGGTAACGCAAGGCAAGGCACGGTCAGGCGAGGCAAGGCTAAGGCACGACAACGCAAGGCTAGGCAATGCACGAAAGGCAAGCAAAGAGTAACGGAAGGCAAGGAAGGCAAGGGAAAGCAGGGGAAGGCAAGGGTAACGGAAGGAACGGCACGGTAAGGGGAAACAAGGCTAAGGCACGACAACGCAGGGCTAGGCAATACACGGCAAGGCAAGGAAAGGGTAACTTAAGGCAAGGCACGGTCAGGCGAGGCAAGGGTAATGCACGACAACGCAAGGCTACGCAGTGCACGGCTAGGCAAGGAAAGAGTAACGGAAGGAAAGGAAGGCAAGGCAAAGAATGGCAAGGCAAGTGTAACAACAAGCACGGCACGGCAAGGGGAAACAAGGCTAAGGCACGACAACGCAAGGCTAGGCAATGCACGGAAGACAAACAAAGAGTAACGGAAGGCAAGGAAGGCAAGGGAAACCAAGGCAAGGCAAGGGTAACGGAAGGAACGGCTCGGCACGGGGAAACAAGGCTAAGGCACGGGAACGCAGGGCTAGGCAATGCACGGCAAGGCAAGGAAAGGGTAACGCAAGGCAAGGCACTGTCAGGCGAGGCAAAGCTAATGCACGACATCGCAAGGCTAGGCAGTGCACGGCTAGGGAAGGAAAGAGTAACGGAAGGAAAGGAAGGCAAGGCAAAGAATGGCAAGGCAAGTGTAACAACAAGCACGGCACGGCAAGGGGAAACAAGGCTAAGGCACGATAACGCAAGGCTAGGCAATGCACGGAAGGCAAGCAAAGAGTAACGGAAGGCAAGGAATGCAAAGGAAAGCAGGGGAAGGCAAAGGTAACGAAAGGAACGGCACGGTAAGGGGAAACAAGGCTAAGGCACGACAACAGAGGGCTAGGCAATGCAGGGCAAGGCAAGGAAAGTGTAACGCAAGGCAAGGCACGGTTTGGGGAGGCAAGGCTAATGCACGACAACGCAAGGCTAGGCAATGCACGGAAGGCAAGCAAAGAGTAACGGAAGGCAAGGAAGGCAAGGGAAAGCAAGGCAAGGCAAGGGTAACGGAAGGAACGGCACGGCAAGGGGAAACAAGGCTAAGGCACGGCAACGCACGGCTAGGCAATGCACGGCAAGGCAAGGAAAGGGTAACGCAAGGCAAGGCACGGTCAGGCGAGGCAAGGCTAAGGCACGACAACGCAAGGCTAGGCAATGCACGAAAGGCAAGCAAAGAGTAAGGGAAGGCAAGGAAGGCAAGGGAAAGCAGGGGAAGGCAAGGGTAACGGAAGGAACGGCACGGTAAGGGGAAACAAGGCTAAGGCACGACAACGCAGGGCTAGGGAATGCACGGCAAGGCAAGGAAAGGGTAACGCAAGGCAAGGCACGGTCAGGCGAGGCAAGGGTAATGCACGACAACGCAAGGCTACGCAGTGCACGGCTAGGCAACGAAAGAGTAACGGAAGGAAAGGAAGGCAAGGCAAAGCAAGGCAAGGCAAGTGTAACAAAAGGCACGGCAAGGCAAGGGGAAACAAGGCTAAGGCACGGCAACGCAAGGCTAAGCAATGCAAAGCCAAGGAAGGAAAGGGTAACGCAAGGCAAGGCAAGGTAAGGCAAGGCGAGGCTAATGCACGACAACGCACGGCTATGCAATGCACGGCAAGGCAAGGAAAGGGTAACGCAAAGCAAGGCACGGTTAGGCGAGGCAAGGGTAAGGCACGACAATGCAAGGCTAGGCAATGCACGGAAGGCAAGCAAAGAGTAACGGAAACCAAGGAAGGCAAGGGAAAGCAAGGCAAGGCAAGGGTAACGGAAGGAACGGCACGGCAAGGGAAAACAAGCCTAAGGCTCGAAAACGCACGGCTAGGCAATGCACGGCAAGGCAAGGAAAGGGTAACGCCAGGCAAGGCACGGTCAGGCAAGGCATGGCTAATGCACGGCAAGGCAAGGAAAGGGTAACGCAAGGCATGGCACTGTCACGCGAGGCAAGGCTAAGGCACGACAACGCAAGGCTAGGCAATGCACGGAAGGAAAGCAAAGAGTAACGGAAGGCAAGGAAAGCAAGGGAAAGCAAGGCAAGGCAAGGGAAACGGAAGGAACGGCACGAAAAGGGGAAACAAGGCTAAGGCACGACAACACAGGGCTAGGCAATGCACGGCAAGGCAAGGAAAAGGTAACGCAAGGCAAAGCACCTTGAGGCAAGGCAAGGCTGATGCAGGACAACGCACGGCTAGGCAATGCACGGCAAGGCAAGGAAAGGGTAACGCAAGGCAAGGCACGGTCAGGCGAGGCAAGGCTAAGGCACGACAACGCAAGGCTAGGCAATGCACGAAAGGCAAGCAAAGAGTAACGGAAGGCAAGGAAGGCAACGGAAAGCAGGGGAAGGCAAGGGTAACGGAAGGAACGGCACGGTAAGGGGAAACAAGGCTAAGGCACGACAACGCAGGGCTAGGCAATGCACGGCAAGGCAAGGAAAGGGTAACGCAAGGCAAGGCACGGTCAGGCGAGGCAAGGGTAATGCACGACAACGCAAGGCTACGCAGTGCACGGCTAGGCAAGGAAAGAGTAACGGAAGGAAAGGAAGGAAAGGCAAAGCAAGGCAAGGCAAGTGTAACAAAAGGCAGGGCACGGCAAGGGGAAACAAGGCTAAGGCACGGCAACGCAAGGCTAAGCAATGCACGGCCAGGCAAGGAAAGGGTAACGCAAGGCAAGGCACGGTAAGGCAAGGCGAGGCTAATGCACGACAACGCACGGCTAGGCAATGCACGGCAAGGCAAGGAAAGGGTAACGCAAGGCAAGGCACGGTTAGGCGAGGCAAGGCTAAGGCACGACAACGCAAGGCTAGGCAATGCACGGAAGGCAAGCAAAGAGAAACGGAAGGCAAGTAATGCAAGGCAAAGCAAGGCAAACAAGTAAGTCTATGGCAAGGTGAAACAAGGCTAAGGCACGACAACGCACGGCTAGGCAATGCACGGCCAGCCAAGGAAAAGGTAACGCAAGGCAAGGCACTGTGAGGCGATGCAAGGCTAATGCACGACAGCGCAAGGCTAGGCAATGCACGGAAGGCAAGCAAAGAGTAACGGAAACCAAGGAAGGCAAGGGAAAGCAAGGCAAGGCAAGGGTAACGGAAGGAACGGCACGGCAAGGGGAAACAAGTCTAAGGCACGACAACGCACGGCTAGGCAATGCACGGCAAGGCAAGGAAAGGGTAACGCCAGGCAAGGCACTGTCAGGCAAGGCAAGGCTAATGCACGACAAGGCAAGGCTAGGCAGTGCACGGCAAGGCAAGGAAAGGGTAACGCAAGGCAAGGCACGGTCAGGCGAGGCAAGGATAAGGCACGACAACGCAAGGCTAGGCAATGCACGAAAGGCTAGCAAAGAGTAACGGAAGGCAAGGAAGGCAAGGGAAAGCAGGGGAAGGCAAGGGTAACGGAAGGAACGGCACGGTAAGGGGAAACAAGGCTAAGGCACGACAACGCAGGGCTAGGCTATACACGGCAAGGCAAGGAAAGGCTAACGCAAGGCAAGGCACGGTCAGGCGAGGCAAGGGTAATGCACGACAACGCAAGGCTACGCAGTGCACGGCTAGGCAAGGAAAGAGTAACGGAAGGAAAGGAAGGCAAGGCAAAGCAAGGCAAGGCAAGTGTAACAAAAGGCACGGCACGGCAAGGGGAAACAAGGCTAAGGCACGGCAACGCAAGGCTAAGCAATGCACGGCCAGGCAAGGAAAGGGTAACGCAAGGCAAAGCACGGTAAGGCAAGGCGAGGCTAATGCACGACAACGCACGGCTAGGCAATGCACGGCAAGGCAAGGAAAGGGTAACGCAAGGCAAGGCACGGTTAGGCGAGGCAAGGCTAAGGCACGACAACGCAAGGCTAGGCAATGCACGGAAGGCAAGCAAAGAGAAACGGAAGGCAAGGAAGGCAAGGCAAACCAAGGCAACGCAAGCAAGGCTATGGCAAGGTGAAAAAAGGCTAAGGCACGACAACGCAAGGCTAGGCAATGCACGGAAGGCAAGCAAAGAGTAACGGAATGGAAGGAAGGCAAGGCAAAGCAAGCAAGGCTATGGCAAGGTGAAACAAGGCTAAGGCACCACAACGCACGGCTAGACAATGCACGGCCAGTCAAGGAAAAGGTAACGCAAGGCAAGGCACTGTGAGGCAAGGCAAGGCTAATGCACGACAGCGCAAGGCTAGGCAATGCACGGAAGGCAAGCAAAGAGTAACGGAATGGAAGGAAGGCAAGGCAAAGCAAGGCAAAGCAAGCAAGGCTATGGCAAGGGGAAACAAGGCTAAGGCACGACAACGCACGGCTAGGCAATGCACGGCAAGGCAAGGAAAGGGTAACGCCAGGCAAGGCACGGTCAGGCAAGGCAAGGCTAATGCCCGACAAGGCAAGGCTAAGCAGTGCACAGCAAGCCAAGGAAAGGGTAACGCAAGGCAAGGCACGGTCAGGCGAGGCAAGGCTAATGCACGACAACGCAAGGCTAGGCAATGCACGGAAGGCAAGCAAAGAGTAACGGAAGGCAAGGAAGGCAAGGCAAAGCAAGGCAACGCAAGCAAGGCTATGGCAAGGTGAAAAAAGGCTAAGACACGACAACGCAAGGCTAGGCAATGCACGGCCAGCCAAGGAAAAGGTAACGCAAGGCAAGGCACTCTGAGGCAAGGCAAGGCTAATGCACGACAGCGCAAGGCTAGGCTATGCACGGAAGGCAAGCAAAGAGTAACGGAAGGCAAGGAATGGAAAGGAAAGCAGGGGAAGGCAAGGGTAACGAAAGGAACGCCACGGTAAGGGGAAACCACGCTAAGGCACGAGAACACAGGGCTAGGCAATGCAGGGCAAGGCAAGGAAAGGGTAACGCAAGGCAAGGCACGGTTTGGGGAGGCAAGGCTAATGCACGACAACGCAAGGCTAGGCAATGCACGGAAGGCAAACAAAGAGTAACGGAAACCAAGGAAGGCAAGGGAAAGCAAGGCAAGGCAAGGGTAACGGAAGGAACGGCACGGCAAGGGAAAACAAGGCAAAGGCACGAAAACGCACGGCTAGGCAATGCACGGCAAGAAAAGGAAAGGGTAACGGCAGGCAAGGCACGGTCAGGCAAGGCAAGGCTAATGCACGACAAGGCAAGGCTAGGCAGTGCACGGCAAGGCAAGGAAAGGGTAACGCAAGGCAAGGCACGGTCAGGCGAGGCAAGGCTAAGGCACGACAACGCAAGGCTAGGCAATGCACGAAAGGCTAGCAAAGAGTAACGGAAGGCAAGGAAGGCAAGGGAAAGCAGGGGAAGGCAAGGGTAACGGAAGGAACGGCACGGTAAGGGGAAACAAGGCTAAGGCACGACAACGCAGGGCTAGGCAATGCACGGCAAGGCAAGGAAAGGGTAACGCAAGGCAAGGCACGGTCAGGCGAGGCAAGGGTAATGCACGACAACGCAAGGCTACGCAGTGCACGGCTAGGCAAGGAAAGAGTAACGGAAGGAAAGGAAGGCAAGGCAAAGCAAGGCAAGGCAAGTGTAACAAAAGGCACGGCACGGCAAGGGGAAACAAGGCTAAGGCACGGCAACGCAAGGCTAAGCAATGCACGGCCAGGCAAGGAAAGGGTAACGCAAGGCAAAGCACGGTAAGGCAAGGCGAGGCTAATGCACGACAACGCACGGCTAGGCAATGCACGGCAAGGCAAGGAAAGGGTAACGCAAGGCAAGGCACGGTTAGGCGAGGCAAGGCTAAGGCACGACAACGCAAGGCTAGGCAATGCACGGAAGGCAAGCAAAGAGAAACGGAAGGCAAGGAAGGCAAGGCAAAGCAAGGCAACGCAAGCAAGGCTATGGCAAGGTGAAAAAAGGCTAAGGCACGACAACGCAAGGCTAGGCAATGCACGGAAGGCAAGCAAAGAGTAACGGAATGGAAGGAAGGCAAGGCAAAGCAAGGCAAAGCAAGCAAGGCTATGGCAAGGTGAAACAAGGCTAAGGCACCACAACGCACGGCTAGACAATGCACGGCCAGTCAAGGAAAAGGTAACGCAAGGCAAGGCACTGTGAGGCAAGGCAAGGCTAATGCACGACAGCGTAAGGCTAGGCAATGCACGGAAGGCAAGTAAAGAGTAACGGAAACCAAGGAAGGCAAGGGAAAGCAAGGCAAGGCAAGGGTAACGGAAGGAACGGCACGGCAAGGGGAAACAAGGCTAAGGCACGACAACGCACGGCTAGGCAATGCACGGCAAGACAAGGAAAGGGTAACGCCAGGCAAGGTACGGTCAGGCAAGGCAAGGCTAATGCCCGACAAGGCAAGGCTAAGCAGTGCACAGCAAGGCAAGGAAAGGGTAACGCAAGGCAAGGCACGGTCAGGCGAGGCAAGGCTAATGCACGACAACGCAAGGCTAGGCAATGCACGGAAGGCAAGCAAAGAGTAACGGAAGGCAAGGAAGGCAAGGCAAAGCAAGGCAACGCAAGCAAGGCTATGGCAAGGTGAAAAAAGGCTAAGACACGACAACGCAAGGCTAGGCAATGCACGGCCAGCCAAGGAAAAGGTAACGCAAGGCAAGGCACTCTGAGGCAAGGCAAGGCTAATGCACGACAGCGCAAGGCTAGGCTATGCACGGAAGGCAAGCAAAGAGTAACGGAAGGCAAGGAATGCAAAGGAAAGCAGGGGAAGGCAAGGGTAACGAAAGGAACGCCACGGTAAGGGGAAACCACGCTAAGGCACGAGAACACAGGGCTAGGCAATGCAGGGCAAGGCAAGGAAAGGGTAACGCAAGGCAAGGCACGGTTTGGGGAGGCAAGGCTAATGCACGACAACGCAAGGCTAGGCAATGCACGGAAGGCAAACAAAGAGTAACGGAAACCAAGGAAGGCAAGGGAAAGCAAGGCAAGGCAAGGGTAACGGAACGAACGGCACGGCAAGGGGAAACAAGGCTAAGGCACGACAACGCACGGCTAGGCAATGCACGGCAAGGCAAGGAAAGGGTAACGCCAGGCAAGGCACGGTCAGGCAAGGCAAGGCTAATGCACGACAAGGCAAGGCTAGGCAGTGCACGGCAAGGCAAGGAAAGGGTAACGCAAGGCAAGGCACGGTCAGGCGAGGCAAGGCTAAGGCACGACAACGCAAGGCTAGGCAATGCACGAAAGGCTAGCAAAGAGTAACGGAAGGTAAGGAAGGCAAGGGAAAGCAGGGGAAAGGCAAGGGTAACGGAAGGAACGGCACGGTAAGGGGAAACAAGGCTAAGGCACGACAACGCAGGGCTAGGCAATGCACGGCAAGGCAAGGAAAGGGTAACGCAAGGCAAGGTACGGTCAGGCCAGGCAAGGCTAATGCACGACAACGCAAGGCTAGGCAATGCACGGAAGACAAACAAAGAGTAACGGAAGGCAAGGAAGGCAAGGGAAACCAAGGCAAGACAAGGGTAACGGAAGGAACGGCTCGGCAAGGGGAAACAAGGCTAAGGCACGGCAACACAGGGCTAGGCAATGCACGGCAAGGCAAGGAAAGGGTAACGCAAGGCAAGGCACTGTCAGGCGAGGCAAAGCTAATGCACGACATCGCAAGGCTAGGCAGTGCACGGCTAGGGAAGTAAAGAGTAACGGAAGGAAAGGAAGGCAAGGCAAAGAATGGCAAGGCAAGTGTAACAAGAGGCACGGCACGGCAAGGGGAAACAAGGCTAAGGAACGACAACGCAAGGCTAGGCAATGCACGGAAGGCAAGCAAAGAGTAACGGAAGGCAAGGAATGCAAAGGAAAGCAGGGGAAGGCAAGGGTAACGAAAGGAACGGCACGGTAAGGGGAAACAAGGCTAAGGCACGACAACAGAGGGCTAGGCAATGCAGGGCAAGGCAAGGAAAGGGAACGTAAGGCAAGGCACGGTTTGGGGAGGCAAGGCTAATGCACGACAACGCAAGGCTAGGCAATGCACGGAAGGCAAGCAAAGAGTAACGGAAGGCAAGGAAGGCAAGGGAAAGCAAGGCAAGGCAAGGGTAACGGAAGGAACGGCACGGCAAGGGGAAACAAGGCTAAGGCACGGCAACGCACGGCTAGGCAATGCACGGCAATGCAAGGGAAGGGTAACGCAAGGCAAGGCACGGTGAGGCAAGGCAAGGCTGATGCACGACAACGCATGGCTAGGCAATGCACGGCAAGGCAAAGAAAGGGTAACGCAAGGCAAGGCACGGTCAGGCGAGGCAAGGCTAAGGCACGACAACGCAAGGCTAGGCAATTCACGAAAGGCAAGCAAAGAGTAACGGAAGGCAAGGAAGGCAAGGGAAAGCAAGGCAAGGCAAGAGTAACGGAAGGAACGGCACGGTAAGGGGAAACAAGGCTAAGGCACGACAACGCAGTGCTAGGCAATGCACGGCAAGGCAAGGAAAGGGTAACGCAAGACAAGGCTCGGTCAGGCGAGGCAAGGGTAATGCACGACAACGCAAGGCTACGCAGTGCACGGCTAGGCAACGAAAGAGTAACGGAAGGAAAGGAAGGCAAGGCAAAGCAAGGCAAGGCAAGTGTAACAAAAGGCACGGCAAGGCAAGGGGAAACAAGGCTAAGGCACGGCAACGCAAGGCTTAGCAATGCAAAGCCAGGGAAGGAAAGGGTAACGCAAGGCAAGGCACGGTAAGGCAAGGCGAGGCTAATGCACGACAACGCACGGCTAGGCAATGCACGGCAAGGCAAGGAAAGGGTAACGGAAGGCATGGCACGGTTAGGCGAGGCAAGGGTAAGGCACGACAACGCAAGGCTAGGCAATGCACGGAAGGCAAGCAAAGAGTAACGGAAGGCAAGGAATGCAAGGCAAACAAGGCAACGCAAGCAAGGCTATGGCAAGGTGAAAAAAGGCTAAGGCAGGACAACGCAAGGCTAGGCAATGCACGGAAGGCAAGCAAAGAGTAACGGAATGGAAGGGAGGCAAGGCAAAGCAAGGCAAAGCAAGCAAGGCTATGGCAAGGTGAAACAAGGCCAAGGCACCACAACGCACGGCTAGGCAATGCACGGCCAGCCAAAGAAAAGGTAACGCAAGTCAAGGCACTGGGAGGCAAGGCAAGGCTTATGCACGACAGCGCAAGGCTAGGCAATGCACGGAAGGCAAGCAAAGAGTAACGGAAACCAAGGAAGGCAAGGGAAAGCAAGGCAAGGCAAGGGTAACGGAAGGAACGGCACGGCAAGGGAAAACAAGGCAAAGGCACGAAAACGCACGGCTAAGCAATGCACGGCAAGGCAAGGAAAGGGTAACGGCAGGCAAGGCACGGTCAGGCAAGGCAAGGCTAATGCACGGCAAGGCAAGGAAAGGGTAACGCAAGGCATGGCACTGTCAGGCGAGCCAAGGCTAAGGCACG
Source organism: Macrotis lagotis (assembly GCF_037893015.1). NCBI lineage: Eukaryota > Metazoa > Chordata > Mammalia > Peramelemorphia > Peramelidae > Macrotis > Macrotis lagotis. Next base: position 20,516 of record NW_027422208.1, read on the forward strand.
ACAACGCAAGGCTAGGCAATGCACGGAAGGAAAGCAAAGGGTAACGGAAGGCAAGGAAAGCAAGGGAAAGCAAGGCAAGGCAAGGGTAACGGAAGGAACGGCACGAAAAGGGGAAACAAGGCTAAGGCACGACAACACAGGGCTAGGCAATGCACGGCAAGGCAAGGAAAAGGTAACGCAAGGCAAAGCACCTTGAGGCAAGGCAAGGCTGATGCAGGACAACGCACGGCTAGGCAATGCACGGCAAGGCAAGGAAAGGGTAACGCAAGGCAAGGCACGGTCAGGCGAGGCAAGGCTAAGGCACGACAACGCAAGGCTAGGCAATGCACGAAAGGCAAGCAAAGAGTAACGGAAGGCAAGGAAGGCAACGGAAAGCAGGGGAAGGCAAGGGTAACGGAAGGAACGGCACGGTAAGGGGAAACAATGCTAAGGCACGACAACGCAGGGCTAGGCAATGCACGGCAAGGCAAGGAAAGGGTAACGCAAGTCAAGGCACGGTCAGGCGAGGCAAGGGTAATGCACGACAACGCAAGGCTACGCAGTGCACGGCTAGGCAAGGAAAGAGTAACGGAAGGAAAGGAAGGAAAGGCAAAGCAAGGCAAGGCAAGTGTAACAAAAGGCAGGGCACGGCAAGGGGAAACAAGGCTAAGGCACGGCAACGCAAGGCTAAGAAATGCACGGCCAGGCAAGGAAAGGGTAACGCAAGGCAAGGCACGGTAAGGCAAGGCGAGGCTAATGCACGACAACGCACGGCTAGGCAATGCACGGCAAGGCAAGGAAAGGGTAACGCAAGGCAAGGCACGGTTAGGCGAGGCAAGGATAAGGCACGACAACGCAAGGCTAGGCAATGCACGGAAGGCAAGCAAAGAGAAACGGAAGGCAAGGAATGCAAGGCAAAGCAAGGCAAAGCAAGTAACTCTATGGCAAGGTGAAACAAGGCTAAGGCACGACAACGCACGGCTAGGCAAAGCACGGCCAGCCAAGGAAAAGGTAACGCAAGGCAAGGCACTGTGAGGCGAGGCAAGGCTAATGCACGACAGCGCAAGGCTAGGCAATGCACGGAAGGCAAGCAAAGAGTAACGGAAGGCAAGGAAGGCAAGGGAAAGCAAGGCAAGGCAAGGGTAACGGAAGGAACGGCACGGCAAGGGGAAAGAAGTCTAAGGCACGACAACGCACGGTTAGGCAATGTACGGCAAGGCAAAGAAAGGGTAACGCCAGGCAAGGCACGGTCAGGCAAGGCAAGGCTAATGCACGACAAGGCAAGGCTAGGCAGTGCACGGCAAGGCAAGGAAAGGGTAACGCAAGGCAAGGCACGGTCAGGCGAGGCAAGGCTAAGGCACGACAACGCAAGGCTAGGCAATGCACGAAAGGCTAGCAAAGAGTAACGGAAGGTAAGGAAGGCAAGGGAAAGCAGGGGAAGGCAAGGGTAACGGAAGGAACGGCACGGTAAGGGTAAACAAGGCTAAGGCACGACAACGCAGGGCTAGGCAATGCACGGCAAGGCAAGGAAAGGGTAACGCAAGGCAAGGCACGGTCAGGCGAGACAAGGGTAATGCACGACAACGCAAGGCTACGCAGTGCACGGCTAGGCAAGGAAAGAGTAACGGAAGGAAAGGAAGGCAAGGCAAAGCAAGGCAAGGCAAGTGTAACAAAAGGCACGGCACGGCAAGGGGAAACAAGGCTAAGGCACGGCAACGCAAGGCTAAGCAATGCACGGCCAGGCAAGGAAAGGGTAACGCAAGGCAAAGCACGGTAAGGCAAGGCGAGGCTAATGCACGACAACGCACGGCTAGGCAATGCACGGCAAGGCAAGGAAAGGGTAACGCAAGGCAAGGCACGGTTAGGCGAGGCAAGGCTAAGGCACGACAACGCAAGGCTAGGCAATGCACGGAAGGCAAGCAAAGAGAAACGGAAGGCAAGGAAGGCAAGGCAAAGCAAGGCAACGCAAGCAAGTCTATGGCAAGGTGAAAAAAGGCTAAGGCACGACAACGCAAGGCTAGGCAATGCACGGAAGGCAAGCAAAGAGTAACGGAATGGAAGGACGGCAAGGCAAAGCAAGGCAAAGCAAGCAAGGCTATGGCAAGGTGAAACAAGGCTAAGGCACCACAACGCACGGCTAGACAATGCACGGCCAGTCAAGGAAAAGGTAACGCAAGGCAAGGCACTGTGAGGCAAGGCAAGGCTAATGCACGACAGCGCAAGGCTAGGCAATGCACGGAAGGCAAGTAAAGAGTAACGGAAACCAAGGAAGGCAAGGGAAAGCAAGGCAAGGCAAGGGTAACGGAAGGAACGGCACGGCAAGGGGAAACAAGGCTAAGGCACGACAACGCACGGCTAGGCAATGCACGGCAAGGCAAGGAAAGGGTAACGCAAGGCAAGGCACGGTCAGACGAGGCAAGGGTAATGCACGACAACGCAAGGCTACGCAGTGCACGGCTAGGCAAGGAAAGAGTAACGGAAGGAAAGGAAGGAAAGGCAAAGCAAGGCAAGGCAAGTGTAACAAAAGGCACGGCACGGCAAGGGGAAACAAGGCTAAGGCACGGCAACGCAAGGCTAAGCAATGCACGGCCAGGCAAGGAAAGGGTAACGCAAGGCAAGGCACGGTAAGGCAAGGCGAGGCTAATGCACGACAACGCACGGCTAGGCAATGCACGGCAAGGCAAGGAAAGGGTAACGCAAGGCAAGGCACGGTCAGGCGAGGCAAGGCTAATGCACGACAACGCAAGGCTAGGCAATGCAAGGAAGGCAAGCAAAGAGTAAAGGAAGGCAAGGAAGGCAAGGGAAACCAAGGCAAGGCAAGGGTAACGGAAGGAACGGCTCGGCAAGGGGAAACAAGGCTAAGGCACGGCAACGCAGGGCTACGCAATGCACGGCAAGGCAAGGAAATGGTAACGCAAGGCAAGGCACTGTCAGGCGAGGCAAAGCTAATGCACGACATCGCAAGGCTAGGCAGTGCACGGCTAGGCAAGGAAAGAGTAACGGAAGGAAAGGAAGGCAAGGCCAAGAATGGCAAGGCAAGTGTAACAACAGGCACGGCACGGCAAGGGGAAACAAGGCTAAGGCACGACAACGCAAGGCTAGGCAATGCACGGAAGGCAAGCAAAGAGTAACGGAAGGCAAGGAATGCAAAGGAAAGCAGGGGAAGGCAAGGGTAACGAAAGGAACGGCACGGTAAGGGGAAACAACGCTAAGGCACGACAACACAGGGCTAGGCAATGCAGGGCAAGGCAAGGAAAGGGTAAAGCAAGGCAAGGCACGGTTTGGGGAGGCAAGGCTAATGCACGACAACGCAAGGCTAGGCAATGCACGGAAGGCAAGCAAAGAGTAACGGAAGGCAAGGGTTGCAAGGAAAAGCAAGGCAAGGCAAGGGTAACGGAAGGAACGGCACGGCAAGGGGAAACAAGGCTAAGGCACGGCAACGCACGGCTACGCAATGCACGGCAAGGCAAGGAAAAGGTAACGCAAGGCAAAGCACCTTGAGGCAAGGCAAGGCTGATGCAGGACAACGCACGGCTAGGCAATGCACGGCAAGGCAAGGAAAGGGTAACGCAAGGCAAGGCAAGGTCAGGCGAGGCAAGGCTAAGGCACGACAACGCAAGGCTAGGCAATGCACGAAAGGCAAGCAAAGAGTAACGGAAGGCAAGGAAGGCAAGGGAAAGCAGGGGAAGGCAAGGGTAACGGAAGGAACGGCACGGTAAGGGGAAACAAGGCTAAGGCACGACAACGCAGGGCTAGGCAATGCACGGCAAGGCAAGGAAAGGGTAACGCAAGGCAAGGCACGGTCAGGCGAGGCAAGGGTAATGCACGACAACGCAAGGCTACGCAGTGCACGGCTAGGCAAGGAAAGAGTAACGGAAGGAAAGGAAGGAAAGGCAAAGCAAGGCAAGGCAAGTGTAACAAAAGGCACGGCACGGAAAGGGGAAACAAGGCTAAGGCACGGCAACGCAAGGCTAAGCAATGCACGGCCAGGCAAGGAAAGGGTAACGCAAGGCAAGGCACGGTAAGGCAAGGCGAGGCTAATGCACGACAACGCACGGCTAGTCAATGCACGGCAAGGCAAGGAAAGGGTAACGCAAGGCAAGGCACGGTTAGGCGAGGCAAGGCTAAGGCACGACAACGCAAGGCTAGGCAATGCACGGAAGGCAAGCAAAGAGAAACGGAAGGCAAGGAATGCAAGGCAAAGCAAGGCAACGCAAGCAAGGCTATGGCAAGGTGAAAAAAGGCTAAGACACGACAACGCAAGGCTAGGCAATGCACGGCCAGCCAAGGAAAAGGTAACGCAAGGCAAGGCACTCTGAGGCAAGGCAAGGCTAATGCACGACAGCGCAAGGCTAGGCTATGCACGGAAGGCAAGCAAAGAGTAACGGAAGGCAAGGAATGCAAAGGAAAGCAGGGGAAGGCAAGGGTAACGAAAGGAACGCCACGGTAAGGGGAAACCACGCTAAGGCACGAGAACACAGGGCTAGGCAATGCAGGGCAAGGCAAGGAAAGGGTAACGCAAGGCAAGGCACGGTTTGGGGAGGCAAGGCTAATGCACGACAACGCAAGGCTAGGCAATGCACGGAAGGCAAACAAAGAGTAACGGAAACCAAGGAAGGCAAGGGAAAGCAAGGCAAGGCAAGGGTAACGGAAGGAACGGCACGGCAAGGGAAAACAAGGCAAAGGCACGAAAACGCACGGCTAGGAAATGCACGGCAAGAAAAGGAAAGGGTAAAGGCAGGCAAGGCACGGTCAGGCAAGGCAAGGCTAATGCACGACAAGGCAAGGCTAGGCAGTGCACGGCAAGGCAAGGAAAGGGTAACGCAAGGCAAGGCACGGTCAGGCGAGGCAAGGCTAAGGCACGACAACGCAAGGCTAGGCAATGCACGAAAGGCTAGCAAAGAGTAACGGAAGGCAAGGAAGGCAAGGGAAAGCAGGGGAAGGCAAGGGTAACGGAAGGAACGGCACGGTAAGGGGAAACAAGGCTAAGGCACGACAACGCAGGGCTAGGCAATGCACGGCAAGGCAAGGAAAGGGTAACGCAAGGCAAGGCACGATGAGGCAAGGCAAGGCTGATGCACGACAACGCACTGCTAGGCAATGCCCGACAAGGCAAGGAAAGGGTAACGCAAGGCAAGGCACGGTCAGGCGAGGCAAGGCTAATGCACGACAACGCAAGGCTAGGCAATGCAAGGAAGGCAAGCAAAGAGTAACGGAAGGCAAGGAAGGCAAGGGAAACCAAGGCAAGGCAAGGGTAACGGAAGGAACGGCTCGGCAAGGGGAAACAAGGCTAAGGCACGGCAACGCAGGGCTACGCAATGCACGGCAAGGCAAGGAAATGGTAACGCAAGGCAAGGCACTGTCAGGCGAGGCAAAGCTAATGCACGACATCGCAAGGCTAGGCAGTGCACGGCTAGGCAAGGAAAGAGTAACGGAAGGAAAGGAAGGCAAGGCCAAGAATGGCAAGGCAAGTGTAACAACAGGCACGGCACGGCAAGGGGAAACAAGGCTAAGGCACGACAACGCAAGGCTAGGCAATGCACGGAAGGCAAGCAAAGAGTAACGGAAGGCAAGGAATGCAAAGGAAAGCAGGGGAAGGCAAGGGTAACGAAAGGAACGGCACGGTAAGGGGAAACAACGCTAAGGCACGACAACACAGGGCTAGGCAATGCAGGGCAAGGCAAGGAAAGGGTAAAGCAAGGCAAGGCACGGTTTGGGGAGGCAAGGCTAATGCACGACAACGCAAGGCTAGGCAATGCACGGAAGGCAAGCAAAGAGTAACGGAAGGCAAGGGTTGCAAGGAAAAGCAAGGCAAGGCAAGGGTAACGGAAGGAACGGCACGGCAAGGGGAAACAAGGCTAAGGCACGGCAACGCACGGCTACGCAATGCACGGCAAGGCAAGGAAAAGGTAACGCAAGGCAAAGCACCTTGAGGCAAGGCAAGGCTGATGCAGGACAACGCACGGCTAGGCAATGCACGGCAAGGCAAGGAAAGGGTAACGCAAGGCAAGGCAAGGTCAGGCGAGGCAAGGCTAAGGCACGACAACGCAAGGCTAGGCAATGCACGAAAGGCAAGCAAAGAGTAACGGAAGGCAAGGAAGGCAAGGGAAAGCAGGGGAAGGCAAGGGTAACGGAAGGAACGGCACGGTAAGGGGAAACAAGGCTAAGGCACGACAACGCAGGGCTAGGCAATGCACGGCAAGGCAAGGAAAGGGTAACGCAAGGCAAGGCACGGTCAGGCGAGGCAAGGGTAATGCACGACAACGCAAGGCTACGCAGTGCACGGCTAGGCAAGGAAAGAGTAACGGAAGGAAAGGAAGGAAAGGCAAAGCAAGGCAAGGCAAGTGTAACAAAAGGCACGGCACGGAAAGGGGAAACAAGGCTAAGGCACGGCAACGCAAGGCTAAGCAATGCACGGCCAGGCAAGGAAAGGGTAACGCAAGGCAAGGCACGGTAAGGCAAGGCGAGGCTAATGCACGACAACGCACGGCTAGTCAATGCACGGCAAGGCAAGGAAAGGGTAACGCAAGGCAAGGCACGGTTAGGCGAGGCAAGGCTAAGGCACGACAACGCAAGGCTAGGCAATGCACGGAAGGCAAGCAAAGAGAAACGGAAGGCAAGGAATGCAAGGCAAAGCAAGGCAACGCAAGCAAGGCTATGGCAAGGTGAAAAAAGGCTAAGACACGACAACGCAAGGCTAGGCAATGCACGGCCAGCCAAGGAAAAGGTAACGCAAGGCAAGGCACTCTGAGGCAAGGCAAGGCTAATGCACGACAGCGCAAGGCTAGGCTATGCACGGAAGGCAAGCAAAGAGTAACGGAAGGCAAGGAATGCAAAGGAAAGCAGGGGAAGGCAAGGGTAACGAAAGGAACGCCACGGTAAGGGGAAACCACGCTAAGGCACGAGAACACAGGGCTAGGCAATGCAGGGCAAGGCAAGGAAAGGGTAACGCAAGGCAAGGCACGGTTTGGGGAGGCAAGGCTAATGCACGACAACGCAAGGCTAGGCAATGCACGGAAGGCAAACAAAGAGTAACGGAAACCAAGGAAGGCAAGGGAAAGCAAGGCAAGGCAAGGGTAACGGAAGGAACGGCACGGCAAGGGAAAACAAGGCAAAGGCACGAAAACGCACGGCTAGGAAATGCACGGCAAGAAAAGGAAAGGGTAAAGGCAGGCAAGGCACGGTCAGGCAAGGCAAGGCTAATGCACGACAAGGCAAGGCTAGGCAGTGCACGGCAAGGCAAGGAAAGGGTAACGCAAGGCAAGGCACGGTCAGGCGAGGCAAGGCTAAGGCACGACAACGCAAGGCTAGGCAATGCACGAAAGGCTAGCAAAGAGTAACGGAAGGCAAGGAAGGCAAGGGAAAGCAGGGGAAGGCAAGGGTAACGGAAGGAACGGCACGGTAAGGGGAAACAAGGCTAAGGCACGACAACGCAGGGCTAGGCAATGCACGGCAAGGCAAGGAAAGGGTAACGCAAGGCAAGGCACGGTCAGGCGAGGCAAGGGTAATGCACGACAACGCAAGGCTACGCAGTGCACGGCTAGGCAAGGAAAGAGTAACGGAAGGAAAGGAAGGCAAGGCAAAGCAAGGCAAGGCAAGTGTAACAAAAGGCACGGCACGGCAAGGGGAAACAAGGCTAAGGCACGGCAACGCAAGGCTAAGCAATGCACGGCCAGGCAAGGAAAGGGTAACGCAAGGCAAAGCACGGTAAGGCAAGGCGAGGCTAATGCACGACAACGCACGGCTAGGCAATGCACGGCAAGGCAAGGAAAGGGTAACGCAAGGCAAGGCACGGTTAGGCGAGGCAAGGCTAAGGCACGACAACGCAAGGCTAGGCAATGCACGGAAGGCAAGCAAAGAGAAACGGAAGGCAAGGAAGGCAAGGCAAAGCAAGGCAACGCAAGCAAGGCTATGGCAAGGTGAAAAAAGGCTAAGGCACGACAACGCAAGGCTAGGCAATGCACGGAAGGCAAGCAAAGAGTAACGGAATGGAAGGAAGGCAAGGCAAAGCAAGGCAAAGCAAGCAAGGCTATGGCAAGGTGAAACAAGGCTAAGGCACCACAACGCACGGCTAGACAATGCACGGCCAGTCAAGGAAAAGGTAACGCAAGGCAAGGCACTGTGAGGCAAGGCAAGGCTAATGCACGACAGCGCAAGGCTAGGCAATGCACGGAAGGCAAGTAAAGAGTAACGGAAACCAAGGAAGGCAAGGGAAAGCAAGGCAAGGCAAGGGTAACGGAAGGAACGGCACGGCAAGGGGAAACAAGGCTAAGGCACGACAACGCACGGCTAGGCAATGCACGGCAAGGCAAGGAAAGGGTAACGCCAGGCAAGGCACGGTCAGGAAAGGCAAGGCTAATGCCCGACAAGGCAAGGCTAGGCAGTGCACAGCAAGGCAAGGAAAGGGTAACGCAAGGAAAGGCACGGTCAGGCGAGGCAAGGCTAATGCACGACAACGCAAGGCTAGGCAATGCACGGAAGGCAAGCAAAGAGTAACGGAAGGCAAGGAAGGCAAGGCAAAGCAAGGCAACGCAAGCAAGGCTATGGCAAGGTGAAAAAAGGCTAAGACACGACAACGCAAGGCTAGGCAATGCACGGCCAGCCAAGGAAAAGGTAACGCAAGGCAAGGCACTCTGAGGCAAGGCAAGGCTAATGCACGACAGCGCAAGGCTAGGCTATGCACGGAAGGCAAGCAAAGAGTAACGGAAGGCAAGGAATGCAAAGGAAAGCAGGGGAAGGCAAGGGTAACGAAAGGAACGCCACGGTAAGGGGAAACCACGCTAAGGCACGAGAACACAGGGCTAGGCAATGCAGGGCAAGGCAAGGAAAGGGTAACGCAAGGCAAGGCACGGTTTGGGGAGGCAAGGCTAATGCACGACAACGCAAGGCTAGGCAATGCACGGAAGGCAAACAAAGAGTAACGGAAACCAAGGAAGGCAAGGGAAAGCAAGGCAAGGCAAGGGTAACGGAAGGAACGGCTCGGCAAGGGGAAACAAGGCTAAGGCACGACAACGCACGGCTAGGCAATGCACGGCAAGGCAAGGAAAGGGTAACGCCAGGCAAGGCACGGTCAGGCAAGGCAAGGCTAATGCCCGACAAGGCAAGGCTAGGCAGTGCACAGCAAGGCAAGGAAAGGGTAACTCAAGGCAAGGTACGGTCAGGCCAGGCAAGGCTAATGCACGACAACGCAAGGCTAGGCAATGCACGGAAGACAAACAAAGAGTAACGGAAGGCAAGGAAGGCAAGGGAAACCAAGGCAAGGCAAGGGTAACGGAAGGAACGGCTCGGCAAGGGGAAACAAGGCTAAGGCACGGCAACGCAGGGCTAGGCAATGCACGGCAAGGCAAGGAAAGGGTAACGCAAGGCAAGGCACTGTCAGGCGAGGCAAAGCTAATGCACGCCATGGCAAGGCTAGGCAGTGCACGGCTAGGGAAGGAAAGAGTAACGGAAGGAAAGGAAGGCAAGGCAAAGAATGGCAAGGCAAGTGTAACAAGAGGCACGGCACGGCAAGGGGAAACAAGGCTAAGGAACGACAACGCAAGGCTAGGCAATGCACGGAAGGCAAGCAAAGAGTAACGGAAGGCAAGGAATGCAAAGGAAAGCAGGGGAAGGCAAGGGTAACGAAAGGAACGGCACGGTAAGGGGAAACAAGGCTAAGGCACGACAACAGAGGGCTAGGCAATGCAGGGCAAGGCAAGGAAAGGGAACGTAAGGCAAGGCACGGTTTGGGGAGGCAAGGCTAATGCACGACAACGCAAGGCTAGGCAATGCACGGAAGGCAAGCAAAGAGTAACGGAAGGCAAGGAAGGCAAGGGAAAGCAAGGCAAGGCAAGGGTAACGGAAGGAACGGCACGGCAAGGGGAAACAAGGCTAAGGCACGGCAACGCACGGCTAGGCAATGCACGGCAAGGCAAGGGAAGGGTAACGCAAGGCAAGGCTCGGTCAGGCGAGGCAAGGGTAATGCACGACAACGCAAGGCTACGCAGTGCACGGCTAGGCAACGAAAGAGTAACGGAAGGAAAGGAAGGCAAGGGAAACCAAGGCAAGACAAGTGTAACAAAAGGCACGGCAAGGCAAGGGGAAACAAGGCTAAGGCACGGCAACGCAAGGCTTAGCAATGCAAAGCCAGGGAAGGAAAGGGTAACGCAAGGCAAGGCACGGTTAGGCGAGGCAAGGGTAAGGCACGACAACGCAAGGCTAGGCAATGCACGGAAGGCAAGCAAAGAGTAACGGAAGGCAAGGAATGCAAGGCAAACAAGGCAACGCAAGCAAGGCTATGGCAAGGTGAAAAAAGGCTAAGGCAGGACAACGCAAGGCTAGGCAATGCACGGAATGCAAGCAAAGAGTAACGGAATGGAAGGGAGGCAAGGCAAAGCAAGGCAAAGCAAGCAAGGCTATGGCAAGGTGAAACAAGGCCAAGGCACCACAACGCACGGCTAGGCAATGCACGGCCAGCCAAAGAAAAGGTAACGCAAGTCAAGGCACTGTGAGGCAAGGCAAGGCTTATGCACGACAGCGCAAGGCTCGGCAATGCACGGAAGGCAAGCAAAGAGTAACGGAAACCAAGGAAGGCAAGGGAAAGCAAGGCAAGGCAAGGGTAACGGAAGGAACGGCACGGCAAGGGGAAACAAGGCTAAGGCACGGAAACGCACGGCTAGGCAATGCACGGCAAGGCAAGGAAAAGGTAACGCAAGGCAAAGCACCTTGAGGCAAGGCAAGGCTGATGCAGGACAACGCACGGCTAGGCAATGCACGGCAAGGCAAGGAAAGGGTAACGCAAGGCAAGGCACGGTCAGGCGAGGCAAGGCTAAGGCACGACAACGCAAGGCTAGGCAATGCACGGAAGGAAAGCAAAGAGTAACGGAAGGCAAGGAAAGCAAGGGAAAGCAAGGCAAGGCAAGGGTAACGGAAGGAACGGCACGAAAAGGGGAAACAAGGCTAAGGCACGACAACACAGGGCTAGGCAATGCAGGGCAAGGCAAGTAAAGGGTAACGCAAGGCAAGGCACGGTTTGGGGAGGCAAGGCTAATGCACGACAACGGAAGGCTAGGCAATGCACGGAAGGCAAGCAAAGAGTAACGGAAGGCAAGGAATGCAAGGCAAAGCAAGGCAACGCAAGCAAGGCTATGGCAAGGTGAAAAAAGGCTAAGGCACGACCACGGAAGTCTAGGCAATGCACGGAAGGGAAGCAAAGAGTAACGGAAGGCAAGGAAGGCAAGGCAAAGCAAGGCAACGCAAGCAAGGCTATGGCAAGATGAAAAAAGGCTAAGACACGACAACGCAAGGCTAGGCAATGCACGGAAGGCAAGCAAAGAGTAACGGAAGGCAAGGAAGGCAAGGGAAAGCAAGGCAAAGCAAGCAAGGCTATGGCAAGGTGAAAGAAGGCTAAGGCACCACAACGCACGGCTACGCAATGCACGGCCAGCCAAGGAAAAGGTAACGCAAGGCAAGGCACTGTGAGACAAGGCAAGGCTAATGCACGACAACGCAAGGCTAGGCAATGCACGGAAGGCAAGCAAAGAGTAACGGAAGGCAAGGAAGGCAAGGGAAAGCAAGGCAAGGCAAGGGTAACGGAAGGAACGGCACGGCAAGGGGAAACAAGGCTAAGGCACGGCAACGCACGGCTAGGCAATGCACGGCAAGGCAAGGAAAGGGTAACGCAAGGCAAGGCACGGTGAGGCAAGGCAAGGCTGATGCACGAAAACGCACGGCTAGGCAATTCACGGCAAGGCAAAGAAAGGGTAACGCAAGGCAAGGCACGGTCAGGCGAGGCAAGGCTAAGGCACGACAACGCAAGGCTAGGCAATTCACGAAAGGCAAGCAAAGGGTAACGGAAGGCAAGGAAGGCAAGGGAAAGCAGGGGAAGGCAAGGGTAACGGAAGGAACGGCACGGTAAGGGGAAACAAGGCTAAGGCACGACAACGTAGGGCTAGGCAATGCACGGCAAGGCAAGGAAAGGGTAACGCAAGGCAAGGCACGGTCAGGCGAGGCAAGGGTAATGCACGACAACGCAAGGCTACGCAGTGCACAGCTAGGCAAGGAAAGAGTAACGGAAGGAAAGGAAGGCAAGGCAAAGCAAGGCAAGGCAAGTGTAACAAAAGGCACGGCAAGGCAAGGGGAAACAAGGCTAAGGCACGGCAACGCAAGGCTAAGCAATGCAAAGCCAGGGAAGGAAAGGGTAACGCAAGGCAAGGCACGGTATGGCAAGGCGAGGCTAATGCACGACAACGCACGGCTAGGCAATGCACGGCAAGGCAAGGAAAGGGTAACACAAGGCAAGGCACGGTTAGGCGAGGCAAGGGTAAGGCACGACAACGCAAGGCTAGGCAATGCACGGAAGGCAAGCAAAGAGTAACGGAAGGCAAGGAATGCAAGGCAAAGCAAGGCAACGCAAGCAAGTCTATGGCAAGGTGAAAAAAGGCTAAGGCAGGACAACGCAAGGCTAGGCAATGCACGGAAGGCAAGCAAAGAGTAACGGAATGGAAGGAAGGCAAGGCAAAGCAAGCAAGGCTATGGCAAGGTGAAAGAAGGCCAAGGCACCACAACGCACGGCTAGGCAATGCACGGCCAGCCAAAGAAAAGGTAACGCAAGTCAAGGCACTGTGAGGCAAGGCAAGGCTAATGCACGACAGCGCAAGGCTAGGCAAAGCACGGAAGGCAAGCAAAGAGTAACGGAAACCAAGGAAGGCAAGGGAAGGCCAGGGTAACGGAAGGAACGGCACGGCAAGGGGAAACAAGGCTAAGGCACGACAACGCACGGCTAGGCAATGCACGGCAAGGCAAGGAAAGGGTAACGCCAGGCAAGGCACGGTCAGGCAAGGCAAGGCTAATGCCCGACAAAGCAAGGCTAGGCAGTGCACAGCAAGGCAAGGAAAGGGTAACGCAAGGCAAGGCACGGTGAGGCAAGGCAAGGCTGATGCACGACAACGCACGGCTAGGCAATGCACGGCAAGGCAAGGAAAGGGTAACGCAAGGCAAGGCACGGTCAGGCGAGGCAAGGCTAAGGCACGACAACGCAAGGCTAGGCAATGCACGAAAGGGAAGGAAAGAGTAACGGAAGGCAAGGAAGGCAAGGGAAAGCAGGGGAAGGCAAGGGTAACGGAAGGAACGGCACGGTAAGGGGAAACAAGGCTAAGGCACGACAACGCAGGGCTAGGCAATGCACGGCAAGGCAAGAAAAGGGTAACGCAAGGCAAGGCACGGTAAGGCAAGGCGAGGCTAATGCACGACAACGCACGGCTAGGCAATGCACGGCAAGGCAAGGAAAGAGAAACGGAAGGCAAGGAAGGCAAGGCAAAGGAAGGCAACGCAAGAAAGGCTATGGCAAGGTGAAAAAAGGCTAAGGCACGACAACGCAAGGCTAGGCAATGCACGGAAGGCAAGCAAAGAGTAACGGAATGGAAGGAAGGCAAGGCAAAGCAAGCAAGGCTATGGCAAGGTGAAAGAAGGCCAAGGCACCACAACGCACGGCTAGGCAATGCACGGCCAGCCAAAGAAAAGGTAACGCAAGTCAAGGCACTGTGAGGCAAGGCAAGGCTAATGCACGACAGCGCAAGGCTAGGCAAAGCACGGAAGGCAAGCAAAGCGTAACGGAAACCAAGGAAGGCAAGGGAAAGCAAGGGAAGGCCAGGGTAACGGAAGGAACGGCACGGCAAGGGGAAACAAGGCTAAGGCACGACAACGCACGGCTAGGCAATGCACGGCAAGGCAAGGAAAGGGTAACGCCAGGCAAGGCACGGTCAGGCAAGGCAAGGCTAATGCCCGACAAAGCAAGGCTAGGCAGTGCACAGCAAGGCAAGGAAAGGGTAACGCAAGGCAAGGCACGGTGAGGCAAGGCAAGGCTGATGCACGACAACGCACGGCTAGGCAATGCACGGCAAGGCAAGGAAAGGGTAACGCAAGGCAAGGCACGGTCAGGCGAGGCAAGGCTAAGGCACGACAACGCAAGGCTAGGCAATGCACGAAAGGGAAGGAAAGAGTAACGGAAGGCAAGGAAGGCAAGGGAAAGCAGGGGAAGGCAAGGGTAACGGAAGGAACGGCACGGTAAGGGGAAACAAGGCTAAGGCACGACAACGCAGGGCTAGGCAATGCACGGCAAGGCAAGGAAAGGGTAACGCAAGGCAAGGCACGGTAAGGCAAGGCGAGGCTAATGCACGACAACGCACGGCTAGGCAATGCACGGCAAGGCAAGGAAAGAGAAACGGAAGGCAAGGAAGGCAAGGCAAAGGAAGGCAACGCAAGAAAGGCTATGGCAAGGTGAAAAAAGGCTAAGGCACGACAACGCAAGGCTAGGCAATGCACGGAAGGCAAGCAAAGAGTAACGGAATGGAAGGAAGGCAAGGCAAAGCAAGGCAAAGCAAGCAAGGCTATGGCAAGGTGAAAAAAGGCTAAGGCACCACAACGCACGGCTAGGCAATGCACGGCCAGCCAAGGAAAAGGTAACGCAAGGCAAGGCACTGTGAGGCAAGGCAAGGCTAATGCACGACAGCGGAAGGCTAGGCAATGCACGGAAGGCAAGCAAAGAGTAACGGAAACCAAGGAAGGCAAGGGAAAGCAAGGCAAGGCAAGGGGAACGGAAGGAACGGCACGGCAAGCGGAAACAAGGCTAAGGCACGACAACGCACGGCTAGGCAATGCACGGCAAGGCAAGGAAAGGGTAACGCCAGGCAAGGCACGGTCAGGCAAGGCAAGGCTAATGCCCGACAACGCAAGGCTACGCAGTGCACGGCTAGGCAAGGAAAGAGTAACGGAAGGAAAGGAAGGAAAGGCAAAGCAAGGCAAGGCAAGTGTAACAAAAGACACGGCACGGCAAGGGGAAACAAGGCTAAGGCACGGCAACGCAAGGCTAAGCAATGCACGGCCAGGCAAGGAAAGGGTAACGCAAGGCAAGGCACTGTCAGGCGAGGCAAGGCTAAGGCACGACAACGCAAGGCTAGGCAATGCACGGAAGGCAAGCAAAGAGTAACGGAAGGCAAGGAATGCAAGGCAAAGCAAGCAAGGCTATGGCAAGGTGAAACAAGGCTAAGGCACCACAACGCACGGCTAGCCAATGCACGGCCAGGCAAGGAAACGGTAACGCAAGGCAAGGCACTCTGAGGCAAGGCAAGGCTAATGCACGACAGCGCAAGGCTAGGCAATGCACGGAAGGCAACCAAATAGTAACGGAAACCAAGGAAGGCAAGGGAAAGCAAGGCAAGGCAAGGGTAACGGAAGGAACGGCACGGCACGGGGAAACAAGGCTAAGGCACGGCAACGCACGGCTAGGCAATGCACGGCAAGGCAAGGAAAAGGTAACGCAAGGCAAAGCACCTTGAGGCAAGGCAAGGCTGATGCACGACAACGCACGGCTAGGCAATGCACGGCAAGGCAAGGAAAGGGTAACGCAAGGCAAGGCACGGTCAGGCGAGGCAAGGCTAAGGCACGACAACGCAAGGCTAGGCAATGCACGAAAGGCAAGCAAAGAGTAACGGAAGGCAAGGAAGTCAAGGGAAAGCAGGGGAAGGCAAGGGTAACGGAAGGAACGGCACGGTAAGGGGAAACAAGGCTAAGGCACGACAACGCAGGGCTAGGCAATACACGGCAAGGCAAGGAAAGGGTAACTTAAGGCAAGGCACGGTCAGGCGAGGCAAGGGTAATGCACGACAACGCAAGGCTACGCAGTGCACGGCTAGGCAAGGAAAGAGTAACGGAAGGAAAGGAAGGCAAGGCAAAGAATGGCAAGGCAAGTGTAACAACAAGCACGGCACGGCAAGGGGAAACAAGGCTAAGGCACGACAACGCAAGGCCAGGCAATGCACGGAAGACAAACAAAGAGTAACGGAAGGCAAGGAAGGCAAGGGAAACCAAGGCAAGGCAAGGGTAACGGAAGGAACGGCTCGGCAAGGGGAAACAAGGCTAAGGCACGGGAACGCAGGGCTAGTCAATGCACGGCAAGGCAAGGAAAGGGTAACGCCAGGCAAGGCACGGTCAGGCAAGGCAAGGCTAATGCCCGACAAGGCAAGGCTAGGCAGTGCACAGCAAGGCAAGGAAAGGGTAACGCAAGGCAAGGCACTGTCAGGCGAGGCAAAGCTAATGCACGACATCGCAAGGCTAGGCAGTGCACGGCTAGGCAAGGAAAGAGTAACGGAAGGAAAGGAAGGCAAGGCAAAGAATGGCAAGGGAAGTGTAACAACAGGCACGGCACGGCAAGGGGAAACAAGGCTAAGGCACGACAACGCAAGGCTAGGCAATGCACGGAAGGCAAGCAAAGAGTAACGGAATGCAAGGAATGCAAAGGAAAGCAGGGGAAGGCAAGGGTAACGAAAGGAACGGCACGGTAAGGGGAAACAAGGCTAAGGCACGACAACAGAGGGCTAGGCAATGCAGGGCAAGGCAAGGAAAGGGTAACGCAAGGCAAGGCACGGTTTGGGGAGGGAAGGCTAATGCACGACAACGCAAGGCTAGGCAATGCAAGGAAGGCAAGCAAAGAGTAACGGAAGGCAAGGAAGGCAAGGGAAAGCAAGGCAAGGCAAGGGTAACGGAAGGAACGGCACGGCAAGGGGAAACAAGGCTAAGGCACGGCAACACACGGCTAGGCAATGCACGGCCAGGCAAGGAAAGGGTAACGCAAGGCAAGGCACGGTGAGGCAAGGCAAGGCTGATGCACGAAAACGCACGGCTAGGCAATTCACGGCAAGGCAATGAAAGGGTAACGCAAGGCAAGGCACGGTCAGGCGAGGCAAGGCTAAGGCACGACAACGCAAGGCTAGGCAATTCACGAAAGGCAAGCAAAGGGTAACGGAAGGCAAGGAAGGCAAGGGAAAGCAGGGGAAGGCAAGGGTAACGGAAGGAACGGCACGGTAAGGGGAAACAAGGCTAAGGCACGACAACGCAGGGCTAGGCAATGCACGGCAAGGCAAGGAAAGGGTAACGCAAGGCAAGGCACGGTCAGGCGAGGCAAGGGTAATGCACGACAACGCAAGGCTACGCAGTGCACAGCTAGGCAAGGAAAGAGTAACGGAAGGAAAGGAAGGCAAGGCAAAGCAAGGCAAGGCAAGTGTAACAAAAGGCACGGCAAGGCAAGGGGAAACAAGGCTAAGGCACGGCAACGCAAGGCTAAGCAATGCAAAGCCAGGGAAGGAAAGGGTAACGCAAGGCAAGGCACGGTATGGCAAGGCGAGGCTAATGCACGACAACGCACGGCTAGGCAATGCACGGCAAGGCAAGGAAAGGGTAACTTAAGGCAAGGCACTGTCAGGCGAGGCAAGGGTAATGCACGACAACGCAAGGCTACGCAGTGCACGGCTAGGCAAGGAAAGAGTAACGGAAGGAAAGGAAGGCAAGGCAAAGAATGGCAAGGCAAGTGTAACAACAAGCACGGCACGGCAAGGGGAAACAAGGCTAAGGCACGACAACGCAAGGCTAGGCAATGCACGGAAGACAAACAAAGAGTAACGGAAGGCAAGGAAGGCAAGGGAAACCAAGGCAAGGCAAGGGTAACGGAAGGAACGGCTCGGCAAGGGGAAACAAGGCTAAGGCACGGGAACGCAGGGCTAGTCAATGCACGGCAAGGCAAGGAAAGGGTAACGCAAGGCAAGGCACTGTCAGGCGAGGCAAAGCTAATGCACGACATCGCAAGGCTAGGCAGTGCACGGCTAGGGAAGGAAAGAGTAACGGAAGGAAAGGAAGGCAAGGCAAAGAATGGCAAGGCAAGTGTAACAACAAGCACGGCACGGCAAGGGGAAACAAGGCTAAGGCACGATAACGCAAGGCTAGGCAATGCACGGAAGGCAAGCAAAGAGTAACGGAAGGCAAGGAATGCAAAGGAAAGCAGGGGAAGGCAAGGGTAACGAAAGGAACGGCACGGTAAGGGGAAACAAGGCTAAGGCACGACAACAGAGGGCTAGGCAATGCAGGGCAAGGCAAGGAAAGTGTAATTCAAGGCAAGGCACGGTTTGGGGAGGCAAGGCTAATGCACGACAACGCAAGGCTAGGCAATGCACGGAAGGCAAGCAAAGAGTAACGGAAGGCAAGGAAGGCAAGGGAAAGCAAGGCAAGGCAAGGGTAACGGAAGGAACGGCACGGCAAGGGGAAACAAGGCTAAGGCACGGCAACGCACGGCTAGGCAATGCACGGCAAGGCAAGGAAAGGGTAACGCAAGGCAAGGCACGGTGAGGCAAGGGAAGGCTGATGCACGAAAACGCACGGCTAGGCAATTCACGGCAAGGCAATGAAAGGGTAACGCAAGGCAAGGCACGGTCAGGCGAGGCAAGGCTAAGGCACGACAACGCAAGGCTAGGCAATTCACGAAAGGCAAGCAAAGGGTAACGGAAGGCAAGGAAGGCAAGGGAAAGCAGGGGAAGGCAAGGGTAACGGAAGGAACGGCACGGTAAGGGGAAACAAGGCTAAGGCACGACAACGCAGGGCTTGGCAATGCACGGCAAGGCAAGGAAAGGGTAACGCAAGGCAAGGCACGGTCAGGCGAGGCAAGGGTAATGCACGACAACGCAAGGCTACGCAGTGCACAGCTAGGCAAGGAAAGAGTAACGGAAGGAAAGGAAGGCAAGGCAAAGCAAGGCAAGGCAAGTTTAACAAAAGGCACGGCAAGGCAAGGGGAAACAAGGCTAAGGCACGGCAACGCAAGGCTAAGCAATGCAAAGCCAGGGAAGGAAAGGGTAACGCAAGGCAAGGCACGGTATGGCAAGGCGAGGCTAATGCACGACAACGCACGGCTAGGCAATGCACGGCAAGGCAAGGAAAGGGTAACGCAAGGCAAGGCACGGTTAGGCGAGGCAAGGGTAAGGCACGACAACGCAAGGCTAGGCAATGCACGGAAGGCAAGCAAAGAGTAACGGAAGGCAAGGAATGCAAGGCAAAGCAAGGCAACGCAAGCAAGTCTATGGCAAGGTGAAAAAAGGCTAAGGCAGGACAACGCAAGGCTAGGCAATGCACGGAAGGCAAGCAAAGAGTAACGGAATGGAAGGAAGGCAAGGCAAAGCAAGCAAGGCTATGGCAAGGTGAAAGAAGGCCAAGGCACCACAACGCACGGCTAGGCAATGCACGGCCAGCCAAAGAAAAGGTAACGCAAGTCAAGGCACTGTGAGGCAAGGCAAGGCTAATGCACGACAGCGCAAGGCTAGGCAAAGCACGGAAGGCAAGCAAAGAGTAACGGAAACCAAGGAAGGCAAGGGAAAGCAAGGCAAGGCCAGGGTAACGGAAGGAACGGCACGGCAAGGGGAAACAAGGCTAAGGCACGACAACGCACGGCTAGGCAATGCACGGCAAGGCAAGGAAAGGGTAACGCCAGGCAAGGCACGGTCAGGCAAGGCAAGGCTAATGCCCGACAAGGCAAGGCTAGGCAGTGCACAGCAAGGCAAGGAAAGGGTAACGCAAGGCAAGGCACGGTGAGGCAAGGCAAGGGTGATGCACGACAACGCACGGCTAGGCAATGCACGGCAAGGCAAGGAAAGGGTAACGCAAGGCAAGGCACGGTCAGGCGAGGCAAGGCTAAGGCACGACAACGCAAGGCTAGGCAATGCACGAAAGACAAGGAAAGAGTAACGGAAGGCAAGGAAGGCAAGGGAAAGCAGGGGAAGGCAAGGGTAACGGAAGGAACGGCACGGTAAGGGGAAACAAGGCTAAGGCACGACAACGCAGGGCTAGGCAATGCACGGCAAGGCAAGGAAAGGGTAACGCAAGGCAAGGCACGGTAAGGCAAGGCGAGGCTAATGCACGACAACGCACGGCTAGGCAATGCACGGCAAGGCAAGGAAAGAGAAACGGAAGGCAAGGAAGGCAAGGCAAAGGAAGGCAACGCAAGAAAGGCTATGGCAAGGTGAAAAAAGGCTAAGGCACGACAACGCAAGGCTAGGCAATGCACGGAAGGCAAGCAAAGAGTAACGGAATGGAAGGAAGGCAAGGCAAAGCAAGGCAAAGCAAGCAAGGCTATGGCAAGGTGAAAAAAGGCTAAGGTACCACAACGCACGGCTAGGCAATGCACGGCCAGCCAAGGAAAAGGTAACGCAAGGCAAGGCACTGTGAGGCAAGGCAAGGCTAATGCACGACAGCGGAAGGCTACGCAATGCACGGAAGGCAAGCAAAGAGTAACGGAAACCAAGGAAGGCAAGGGAAAGCAAGGCAAGGCAAGGGTAACGGAAGGAACGGCACGGCAAGCGGAAACAAGGCTAAGGCACGACAACGCACGGCTAGGCAATGCACGGCAAGGCAAGGAAAGGGTAACGCCAGGCAAGGCACGGTCAGGCGAGGCAAGGCTAATGCCCGACAACGCAAGGCTACGCAGTGCACGGCTAGGCAAGGAAAGAGTAACGGAAGGAAAGGAAGGAAAGGCAAAGCAAGACAAGGCAAGTGTAACAAAAGACACGGCACGGCAAGGGGAAACAAGGCTAAGGCACGGCAACGCAAGGCTAAGCAATGCACGGCCAGGCAAGGAAAGGGTAACGCAAGGCAAGGCACTGTCAGGCGAGGCAAGGCTAAGGCACGACAACGCAAGGCTAGGCAATGCACGGAAGGCAAGCAAAGAGTAACGGAAGGCAAGGAATGCAAGGCAAAGCAAGGCAAAGCAAGCAAGGCTATGGCAAGGTGAAACAAGGCTAAGGCACCACAACGCACGGCTAGCCAATGCACGGCCAGCCAAGGAAACGGTAACGCAAGGCAAGGCACTCTGAGGCAAGCCAAGGCTAATGCACGACAGCGCAAGGCTAGGCAATGCACGGAAGGCAACCAAATAGTAACGGAAACCAAGGAAGGCAAGGGAAAGCAAGGCAAGGCAAGGGTAACGGAAGGAACGGCACCCCACGGGGAAACAAGGCTAAGGCACGACAACGCATGGCTAGGCAATGCACGGCAAGGCAAGGAAAGGGTAACGCAAGGCAAGGCACGGTCAGGCGAGGCAAAGCTAAGGCACGACAACGCAAGGCTAGGCAATGCACGAAAGGCAAGCAAAGAGTAACGGAAGGCAAGGAAGTCAAGGGAAAGCAGGGGAAGGCAAGGGTAACGGAAGGAACGGCACGGTAAGGGGAAACAAGGCTAAGGCACGACAACGCAGGGCTAGGCAATACACGGCAAGGCAAGGAAAGGGTAACATAAGGCAAGGCACGGTCAGGCGAGGCAAGGGTAATGCACGACAACGCAAGGCTACGCAGTGCACGGCTAGGCAAGGAAAGAGTAACGGAAGGAAAGGAAGGCAAGGCAAAGAATGGCAAGGCAAGTGTAACAACAAGCACGGCACGGCAAGGGGAAACAAGGCTAAGGCACGACAACGCAAGGCTAGGCAATGCACGGAAGACAAACAAAGAGTAACGGAAGGCAAGGAAGGCAAGGGAAACCAAGGCAAGGCAAGGGTAACGGAAGGAACGGCTCGGCAAGGGGAAACAAGGCTAAGGCACGGGAACGCAGGGCTAGTCAATGCACGGCAAGGCAAGGAAAGGGTAACGCAAGGCAAGGCACTGTCAGGCGAGGCAAAGCTAATGCACGACATCGCAAGGCTAGGCAGTGCACGGCTAGGGAAGGAAAGAGTAACGGAAGGAAAGGAAGGCAAGGCAAAGAATGGCAAGGCAATTGTAACAACAAGCACGGCACGGCAAGGGGAAACAAGGCTAAGGCACGATAACGCAAGGCTAGGCAATGCACGGAAGGCAAGCAAAGAGTAACGGAAGGCAAGGAATGCAAAGGAAAGCAGGGGAAGGCAAGGGTAACGAAAGGAACGGCACGGTAAGGGGAAACAAGGCTAAGGCACGACAACAGAGGGCTAGGCAATGCAGGGCAAGGCAAGGAAAGTGTAACGCAAGGCAAGGCACGGTTTGGGGAGGCAAGGCTAATGCACGACAACGCAAGGCTAGGCAATGCACGGAAGGCAAGCAAAGAGTAACGGAAGGCAAGGAAGGCAAGGGAAAGCAAGGCAAGGCAAGGGTAACGGAAGGAACGGCACGGCAAGGGGAAACAAGGCTAAGGCACGGCAACGCACGGCTAGGCAATGCACGGCAAGGCAAGGAAAGGGTAACGCAAGGCAAGGCACGGTCAGGCGAGGCAAGGCTAAGGCACGACAACGCAAGGCTAGGCAATGCACGAAAGGCAAGCAAAGAGTAAGGGAATGCAAGGAAGGCAAGGGAAAGCAGGGGAAGGCAAGGGTAACGGAAGGAACGGCACGGTAAGGGGAAACAAGGCTAAGGCACGACAACGCAGGGCTAGGCAATGCACGGCAAGGCAAGGAAAGGGTAACGCAAGGCAAGGCACTGTCAGGCGAGGCAAGGGTAATGCACGACAACGCAAGGCTACGCAGTGCACGGCTAGGCAACGAAAGAGTAACGGAAGGAAAGGAAGGCAAGGCAAAGCAAGGCAAGGCAAGTGTAACAAAAGGCACGGCAAGGCAAGGGGAAACAAGGCTAAGGCACGGCAACGCAAGGCTAAGCAATGCAAAGCCAAGGAAGGAAAGGGTAACGCAAGGCAAGGCACGGTAAGGCAAGGCGAGGCTAATGCACGACAACGCACGGCTAGGCAATGCACGGCAAGGCAAGGAAAGGGTAACGCAAGGCAAGGCACGGTTAGGCGAGGCAAGGGTAAGGCACGACAACGCAAGGCTAGGCAATGCACGGAAGGCAAGCAAAGAGTAACGGAAGGCAAGGAATGCAAGGCAAACAAGGCAACGCAAGCAAGGCTATGGTAAGGTGAAAAAAGGCTAAGGCAGGACAACGCAAGGCTAGGCAATGAACGGAAGGCAAGCAAAGAGTAACGGAATGGAAGGGAGGCAAGGCAAAGCAAGGCAAAGCAAGCAAGGCTATGGCAAGGTGAAACAAGGCCAAGGCACGACAACGCACGGCTAGGCAATGCACGGCCAGCCAAAGAAAAGGTAACGAAAGTCAATGCACTGTGAGGCAAGGCAAGGCTAATGCACGACAGCGCAAGGCTAGGCAATGCACGGAAGGCAAGCAAAGAGTAACGGAAACCAAGGAAGGCAAGGGAAAGCAAGGCAAGGCAAGGGTAACGGAAGGAACGGCACGGCAAGGGAAAACAAGCCTAAGGCTCGAAAACGCACGGCTAGGCAATGCACGGCAAGGCAAGGAAAGGGTAACGCCAGGCAAGGCACGGTCAGGCAAGGCATGGCTAATGCACGGCAAGGCAAGGAAAGGGTAACGCAAGGCATGGCACTGTCACGCGAGGCAAGGCTAAGGCACGACAACGCAAGGCTAGGCAATGCACGGAAGGAAAGCAAAGAGTAACGGAAGGCAAGGAAAGCAAGGGAAAGCAAGGCAAGGCAAGGGTAACGGAAGGAACGGCACGAAAAGGGGAAACAAGGCTAAGGCACGACAACACAGGGCTAGGCAATGCAGGGCAAGGCAAGTAAAGGGTAACGCAAGGCAAGGCACGGTTTGGGGAGGCAAGGCTAATGCACGACAACGCAAGGCTAGGCAATGCACGGAAGGCAAGCAAAGAGTAACGGAAGGCAAGGAATGCAAGGCAAAGCAAGGCAACGCAAGCAAGGCTATGGCAAGGTGAAAAAAGGCTAAGGCACGACCACGCAAGGCTAGGCAATGCACGGAAGGCAAGCAAAGAGTAACGGAAGGCAAGGAATGCAAGGCAAAGCAAGGCAACGCAAGCAAGGCTATGGCTAGGTGAAAAAAGGCTAAGGCACGACAACGCAAGGCTAGGCAATGCACGGAAGGCAAGCAAAGAGTAACGGAAGGCAAGGAAGGCAAGGGAAAGCAGGGGAAGGCAAGGGTAACGGAAGGAACGGCTCGGCAAGGGGAAACAAGGCTAAGGCACGGCAACGCACGGCTAGGCAATGCACGGCAAGGCAAGGAAAGGGTAACGCAAGGCAAGGCACTGTCAGGTGAGGCAAAGCTAATGCACGACATCGCAAGGCTAGGCAGTGCACGGCTAGGGAAGGAAAGAGTAACGGAAGGAAAGGAAGGCAAGGCAAAGAATGGCAAGGCAAGTGTAACAACAGGCACGGCACGGCAAGGGGAAACAAGGCTAAGGCACGACAACGCAAGGCTAGGCAATGCACGGAAGGCAAGCAAAGAGTAACGGAAGGCAAGGAATGCAAAGGAAAGCAGGGGAAGGCAAGGGTAACGAAAGGAATGGCCCGGTAAGGGGAAACAAGGCTAAGGCACGACAACAGAGGGCTAGGCAATGCAGGGCAAGGCAAGGAAAGGGAAACGCAAGGCAAGGCACGGTTTGGGGAGGCAAGGCTAATGCACGACAACGCAAGGCTAGGCAATGCACGGAAGGCAAGCAAAGAGTAACGGAAGTCAAGGAAGGCAAGGGAAAGCAAGGCAAGGCAAGGGTAACGGAAGGAACGGCACGGCAAGGGGAAACAAGGCTAAGGCACGGCAACGCACGGCTAGGCAATGCACGGCAAGGCAAGGAAAGGGTAACGCAAGGCAAGGCACGGTGAGGCAAGGCAAGGCTGATGCACGACAACGCATGGCTAGGCAATGCACGGCAAGGCAAAGAAAGGGTAACGCAAGGCAAGGCACGGTCAGGCGAGGCAAGGCTAAGGCACGACAACGCAAGGCTTGGCAATTCACGAAAGGCAAGCAAAGAGTAACGGAAGGCAAGGAAGACAAGGGAAAGCAGGGGAAGGCAAGGGTAACGGAAGGAACGGCACGGTAAGGGGAAACAAGGCTAAGGCACGACAACGCAGGGCTAGGCAATGCACGGCAAGGCAAGGAAAGGGTAACGCAAGGCAAGGCACGGTCAGGCGAGGCAAGGGTAATGCACGACAACGCAAGGCTACGCAGTGCACGGTTAGGCAAGGAAAGAGTAACGGAAGGAAAGGAAGGCAAGGCAAAGCAAGGCAAGGCAAGTGTAACAAAAGGCACGGCAAGGCAAGGGGAAACAAGGCTAAGGCACGGCAACGCAAGGCTAAGCAATGCAAAGCCAGGGAAGGAAAGGGTAACGCAAGGCAAGGCACGGTAAGGCAAGGCGAGGCTAATGCACGACAACGCACGGCTAGGCAATGCACGGCAAGGCAAGGAAAGGGTAACGCAAGGCAAGGCACGGTTAGGCGAGGCAAGGCTAAGGCACGACAAGGCAAGGCTAGGCAATGCACGGAAGGCAAGCAAAGAGTAACGGAAGGCAAGGAATGCAAGGCAAAGCAAGGCAACGCAAGCAAGGCTATGGCAAGGTGAAAAAAGGCTAAGGCAGGACAACGCAAGGCTAGGCAATGCACGGAAGGCAAGCAAAGAGTAACGGAATGGAAGGAAGGCAAGGCAAAGCAAGGCAAAGCAAGCAAGGCTATGGCAAGGTGAAACAAGGCCAAGGCACCACAACGCACGGCTAGGGAATGCACGGCCAGCCAAAGAAAAGGTAACGCAAGTCAAGGCACTGTGAGGCAAGGCAAGGCTAACGCACGACAGCGCAAGGCTAGGCAATGCACGGAAGGCAAGCAAAGAGTAACGGAAACCAAGGAAGGCAAGGGAAAGCAAGGCAAGGCAAGGGTAACGGAAGGAACGGCACGGCAAGTGGAAACAAGGCTAAGGCACGACAACGCACGGCTAGGCAATGCACGGCAAGGCAAGGAAAGGGTAACGCCAGGCAAGGCACGGTCAGGCAAGGCAAGGCTAATGCCCGACAAGGCAAGGCTAGGCAGTGCACAGCAAGGCAAGGAAAGGGTAACGCAAGGCAAGGCACGGTGAGCCAAGGCAAGGCTGATGCACGACAACGCACGGCTAGGCAATGCACGGCAAGGCAAGGAAAGGGCAACGCAAGGCAAGGCACGGTCAGGCGAGGCAAGGCTAAGGCACGACAACGCAAGGCTAGGCAATGCACGGAAGGCAAGCAAAGAGTAACGGAAGGCAAGGAAGGCAAGGGAAAGCAGGGGAAGGCAAGGGTAACGGAAGGAACGGCACGGTAAGTGGAAACAAGGCTATGGCACGACAACGCAGGGCTAGGCAATGCACGGCAAGGCAAGGAAAGGGTAACGCAAGGCAAGGCACGGTCAGGCGAGGCAAGGGTAATGTACGACAACGAAAGGCTACGCAGTGCACGGCTAGGCAAGGAAAGAGTAACGGAAGGAAATGAAGGCAAGGCAAAGCAAGGCAAGGCAAGTGTAACAAATGGCACGGCACGGCAAGGGGAAACAAGGCTAAGGCACGGCAACGCAAGGATAAGCAATGAACGGCCAGGCAAGGAAAGGGTAACGCAAGGCAAGTCACGGTAAGGCAAGGCGAGGCTAATGCACGACAAGGCAAGGCTAGGCAATGCACGGCAAGGCAAGGAAAGGGTAACGCAGGGCAAGGCACGGTTAGGCGAGGCAAGGCTAAGGCACGACAACGCAAGGCTAGGCAATGCACGGAAGGCAAGCAAAGAGTAACGGAAAGCAAGGAATGTAAGGCAAAGCAAGGCAAAGCAAGCAAGTCTATGGCAAGGTGAAACAAGGCTAAGGCACCACAACGCACGGCTAGGCAATGCACGGCCAGCCAAGGAAAAGGTAACTCAAGGCAAGGCACTGTCAGGAAAGGCAAGGCTAATGCACGACAGCGCAAGGCTAGGCAATGCACGGAAGGCAAGCAAAGAGTAACGGAAACCAAGGAAGGCAAGGGAAAGAGAGCAAGGCAAGGGTAACGGAAGGAACGGCACGGCAAGGGGAAACAAGGCCAAGGCACGACAACGCAGGGCTAGGCAATGCACGGCAAGGCAAGGAAAGGGTAACGCAAGGCAAGGCACGGTCCGGCGAGGCAAGGGTAATGCACGACAAGGCAAGGCTAGGCAGTGCACGGCAAGGCAAGGAAAGGGTAACGCAAGGCAAGGCACGGTCAGGCGAGGCAAGGCTAAGGCACGACAACGCAAGGCTAGGCAATACACGAAAGGCAAGCAAAGAGTAACGGAAGGCAAGGAAGGCAAGGGAAAGCAGGGGAAGGCAAGGGTAACGGAAGGAACGGTACGGTAAGGGGAAACAAGGCTAAGGCACGACAACGCAGGGCTAGGCAATGCACGGCAAGGCAAGGAAAGGGTAACGCAAGGCAAGGCACGGTCAGGCGAGGCAAGGGCAATGCACGACAACGCAAGGCTACGCAGTGCACGGCTAGGCAAGGAAAGAGTAACGGAAGGAAAGGAAGGCAAGGCAAAGCAAGGCAAGGCAAGTGTAACAAAAGGCACGGCACGGCAAGGGGAAACAAGGCTAAGGCACGGCAACGCACGGCTACGCAATGCACGGCAAGGCAAGGAAAAGGTAACGCAAGGCAAAGCACCTTGAGGCAAGGCAAGGCTGATGCACGACAACGCATGGCTAGGCAATGCACGGCAAGGCAAGGAAAGGGTAACGCAAGGCAAGGCACGGTCAGGCGAGGCAAGGCTAAGGCACGACAACGCAAGGCTAGGCAATGCACGAAAGGCAAGCAAAGAGTAACGGAAGGCAAGGAAGGCAAGGGAAAGCAGGGGAAGGCAAGGGTAACGGAAGGAACGGCACGGTAAGGGGAAACAAGGCTAAGGCACGACAACGCAGGGCTAGGCAATGCACGGCAAGGCAAGGAAAGGGTAACGCAAGGCAAGGCACGGTCAGGCGAGGCAAGGGTAATGCACGACAACGCAAGGCTACGCAGTGCACGGCTAGGCAAGGAAAGAGTAACGGAAGGAAAGGAAGGAAAGGCAAAGCAAGGCAAGGCAAGTGTAACAAAAGGCACGGCACGGCAAGGGGAAACAAGGCTAAGGCACGGCAACGCAAGGCTAAGCAATGCACGGCCAGGCAAGGAAAGGGTAACGCAAGGCAAGGCACGGTAAGGCAAGGCGAGGCTAATGCACGACAACGCACGGCTAGGCAATGCACGGCAAGGCAAGGAAAGGGTAACGCAAGGCAAGGCACGGTTAGCCGAGGCAAGGCTAAGGCACGACAACGCAAGGCTAGGCAATGCACGGAAGGCAAGCAAAGAGAAACGGAAGGCAAGGAAGGCAAGGCAAAGCAAGGCAACGCAAGAAAGGCTATGGCAAGGTGAAAAAAGGCTAAGGCACGACAACGCAAGGCTAGGCAATGCACGGAAGGCAAGCAAAGAGTAACGGAATGGAAGGAAGGCAAGGCAAAGCAAGGCAAAGCAAGCAAGGCTATGGCAAGGAGAAACAAGGCTAAGGCACCACAACGCACGGCTAGGAAATGCACGGCCAGCCAAGGAAAAGGTAACGCAAGGCAAGGCACTGTGAGGCAAGGCAAGGCTAATGCACGACAGCGCAAGTCTAGGCAAAGCACGGAAGGCAAGCAAAGAGTAACGGAAACCAAGGAAGGCAAGGGAAAGCAAGGCAAGGCAAGCGTAACGGAAGGAACGGCACGGCAAGGGGAAACAAGGCTAAGGCACGACAACGCACGGCTAGGCAATGCACGGCAAGGCAAGGAAAGGGTAACGCCAGGCAAGGCACGGTCAGGCAAGGCAAGGCTAATGCCCGACAAGGCAAGGCTAGGCAGTGCACAGCAAGGCAAGGAAAGGGTAACGCAAGGCAAGGCACTGTCAGGCGAGGCAAAGCTAATGCACGACATCGCAAGGCTAGGTAGTGCACGGCTAGGGAAGGAAAGAGTAACGGAAGCAAAGGAAGGCAAGGCAAAGAATGGCAAGGCAAGTGTAACAACTGGCACGGCACGGCAAGGGGAAACAAGGCTAAGGCACCACAACGCAAGGCTAGGCAATGCACGGAAGGCAAGCAAAGAGTAACGGAAGGCAAGGAATGCAAAGGAAACCAGGGGAAGGCAAGGGTAACAAAAGGAACGGCACGGTAAGGGGAAACAAGGCTAAGGCACGTCAACGCAGGGCTAGGCAATGCACGGCAAGGCAAGGAAACGGTAACGCAAGGCAAGGCACTGTCAGGCGAGGCAAAGCTAATGCACGACAGCGCAAGTCTAGGCAAAGCACGGAAGGCAAGCAAAGAGTAACGGAAACCAAGGAAGGCAAGGGAAAGCAAGGCAAGGCAAGGGTAACGGAAGGAACGGCACGGCAAGGGAAAACAAGGCTAAGGCACGAAAACGCACGGCTAGGCAATGCACGGCAAGGCAAGGAAAGGGTAACGCCAGGCAAGGCACGGTCAGGCAAGGCAAGGCTAATGCACGGCAAGGCAAGGAAAGGGTAACGCAAGGCATGGCACTGTCAGGCGAGGCAAGGCTAAGGCACGACAACGCAATGCTAGGCAATGCACGGAAGGAAAGCAAAGAGTAACGGAAGGCAAGGAAAGCAAGGGAAAGCAAGGCAAGGCAAGGGTAACGGAAGGAACGGCACGAAAAGGGGAAACAAGGCTAAGGCACGACAACACAGGGCTAGGCAATGCAGGGCAAGGCAAGTAAAGGGTAACGCAAGGCAAGGCACGGTTTGGGGAGGCAAGGCTAATGCACGACAACGCAAGGCTAGGCAATGCACGGAAGGCAAGCAAAGAGTAACGGAAGGCAAGGAATGCAAGGCAAAGCAAGGCAACGCAAGCAAGGCTATGGCAAGGTGAAAAAAGGCTAAGGCACGACCACGCAAGGCTAGGCAATGCACGGAAGGGAAGCAAAGAGTAACGGAAGGCAAGGAAGGCAAGGCAAAGCAAGGCAACGCAAGCAAGGCTATGGCAAGGTGAAAAAAGGCTAAGACACGACAACGCAAGGCTAGGCAATGCACGGCCAGCCAAGGAAAAGGTAACGCAAGGCAAGGCACTCTGAGGCAAGGCAAGGCTAATGCACGACAGCGCAAGGCTAGGCAATGCACGGAAGGCAAGCAAAGAGTAACGGAAGGCAAGGAATGCAAAGGAAAGCAGGGGAAGGCAAGGGTAACGAAAGGAACGCCACGGTAAGGGAAAACCACGCTAAGGCACGAGAACACAGGGCTAGGCAATGCAGGGCAAGGCAAGGAAAGGGTAACGCAAGGCAAGGCACGGTTTGGGGAGGCAAGGCTAATGCACGACAACGCAAGGCTAGGCAATGCACGGAAGGCAAGCAAAGAGTAACGGAAACCAAGGAAGGCAAGGGAAAGCAAGGCAAGGCAAGGGTAACGGAAGGAACGGCACGGCAAGGGGAAACAAGGCTAAGGCACGACAACGCACGGCTAGGCAATGCACGGCAAGGCAAGGAAAGGGTAACGCCAGGCAAGGCACGGTCAGGCAAGGCAAGGCTAATGCCCGACAAGGCAAGGCTAGGCAGTGCACAGCAAGGCAAGGAAAGGGTAACTCAAGGCAAGGTACGGTCAGGCGAGGCAAGGCTAATGCACGCCATTGCAAGGCTAGGCAGTGCACGGCTAGGGAAGGAAAGAGTAACGGAAGGAAAGGAAGGCAAGGCAAAGAATGGCAAGGCAATTGTAACAAGAGGCACGGCACGGCAAGGGGAAACAAGGCTAAGGAACGACAACGCAAGGCTAGGCAATGCACGGAAGGCAAGCAAAGAGTAACGGAAGGCAAGGAATGCAAAGGAAAGCAGGGGAAGGCAAGGGTAACGAAAGGAACGGCACGGTAAGGGGAAACAAGGCTAAGGCACGACAACAGAGGGCTAGGCAATGCAGGGCAAGGCAAGGAAAGGGAACGAAAGGCAAGGCACGGTTTGGGGAGGCAAGGCTAATGCACGACAACGCAAGGCTAGGCAATGCACGGAAGGCAAGCAAAGAGTAAAGAAAGGCAAGGAAGGCAAGGGAAAGCAAGGCAAGGCAAGGGTAACGGAAGGAATGGCACGGCAAGGGGAAACAAGGCTAAGGCACGGCAACGCACGGCTAGGCAATCCACGGCAAGGCAAGGGAAGGGTAACGCAAGGCAAGGCACGGTGAGGCAAGGCAAGGCTGATGCACGACAACGCATGGCTAGGCAATGCACGGCATGGCAAAGAAAGGGTAACGCAAGGCAAGGCACGGTCAGGCGAGGCAAGGCTAAGGCACGACAACGCAAGGCTAGGCAATTCACGAAAGGCAAGCAAAGAGTAACGGAAGGCAAGGAAGGCAAGGGAAAGCAAGGCAAGGCAAGAGTAACGGAAAGAACGGCACGGTAAGGGGAAACAAGGCTAAGGCACGACAACGCAGGGCTAGGCAATGCACGGCAAGGCAAGGAAAGGGTAACGCAAGGCAAGGCACGGTCAGGCGAGGCAAGGGTAATGCACGACAACGCAAGGCTACGCAGTGCACGGCTAGGCAACGAAAGAGTAACGGAAGGAAAGGAAGGCAAGGCAAAGCAAGGCAAGGCAAGTGTAACAAAAGGCACGGCAAGGCAAGGGGAAACAAGGCTAAGGAACAGCAACGCAAGGCTAAGCAATGCAAAGCCAGGGAAGGAAAGGGTAACGCAAGGCAAGGCACGGTAAGGCAAGGCGAGGCTAATGCACGACAACGCACGGCTAGGCAATGCACGGCAAGGCAAGGAAAGGGTAACGCAAGGCATGGCACGGTTAGGCGAGGCAAGGGTAAGGCACGACAACGCAAGGCTAGGCAATGCACGGAAGGCAAGCAAAGAGTAACGGAAGGCAAGGAATGCAAGGCAAACAAGGCAACGCAAGCAAGGCTATGGCAAGGTGAAAAAAGGCTAAGGCAGGACAACGCAAGGCTAGGCAATGCACGGAAGGCAAGCAAAGAGTAACGGAATGGAAGGGAGGCAAGGCAAAGCAAGGCAAAGCAAGCAAGGCTATGGCAAGGTGAAACAAGGCCAAGGCACCACAACGCACGGCTAGGCAATGCACGGCCAGACAAAGAAAAGGTAACGCAAGTCACGGCACTGTGAGGCAAGGCAAGGCTTATGCACGACAGCGCAAGCCTAGGCAATGCACGGAAGGCAAGCAAAGAGTAACGGAAACCAAGGAAGGCAAGGGAAAGCAAGGCAAGGCAAGGGTAACGGAAGGAACGGCACGGCAAGGGAAAACAAGGCAAAGGCACGAAAACGCACGGCTAGGCAATGCACGGCAAGGCAAGGAAAGGGTAACGGCAGGCAAGGCACGGTCAGGCAAGGCAAGGCTAATGCACGGCAAGGCAAGGAAAGGGTAACGCAAGGCATGGCACTGTCAGGCGAGCCAAGGCTAAGGCACGACAACGCAAGGCTAGGCAATGCACGGAAGGAAAGCAAAGAGTAACGGAAGGCAAGGAAAGCAAGGGAAAGCAAGGCAAGGCAAGGGTAACGGAAGGAACGGCACGAAAAGGGGAAACAAGGCTAAGGCACGACAACACAGGGCTAGGCAATGCAGGGCAAGGCAAGTAAAGGGTAACGCAAGGCAAGGCACGGTTTGGGGAGGCAAGGCTAATGCACGACAACGGAAGGCTAGGCAATGCACGGAAGGCAAGCAAAGAGTAACGGAAGGCAAGGAATGCAAGGCAAAGCAAGGCAACGCAAGCAAGGCTATGGCAAGGTGAAAAAAGGCTAAGGCACGACCACGGAAGGCTAGGCAATGCACGGAAGGGAAGCAAAGAGTAACGGAAGGCAAGGAAGGCAAGGCAAAGCAAGGCAACGCAAGCAAGGCTATGGCAAGGTGAAAAAAGGCTAAGACACGACAACGCAAGGCTAGGCAATGCACGGAAGGCAAGCAAAGAGTAACGGAAGGCAAGGAAGGCAAGGCAAAGCAAGGCAAAGAAAGCAAGGCTATGGCAAGGTGAAACAAGGCTAAGGCACCACAACGCAGGGCTAGGCAATGCACGGCCAGCCAAGGAAAAGGTAACGCAAGGCAAGGCACTGTGAGGCAAGGCAAGGCTAATGCACGACAACGCAAGGCTAGGCAATGCACGGAAGGCAAGCAAAGAGTAACGGAAGGCAAGGAATGCAAAGGAAAGCAGGGGAAGGCAAGGGTAACGAAAGGGACGGCACGGTAAGGGGAAACAACGCTAAGGCACGACAACACAGGGCTAGGCAATGCAGGGCAAGGCAAGGAAAGGGTAACGCAAGGCATCGCACGGTTTGGGGAGGCAAGGCTAATGCACGACAACGCAAGGCTAGGCAATGCACGGAAGGCAAGGAAAGAGTAACGGAAGGCAAGGAAGTCAAGGGAAAGCAAGGCAAGGCAAGGGTAACGGAAGGAACGGCACGGCAAGGGGAAACAAGGCTAAGGCACGGCAACGCACGGCTAGGCAATGCACGGCAAGGCAAGGAAAAGGTAACGCAAGGCAAAGCACCTTGAGGCAAGGCAAGGCTGATGCAGGACAACGCACGGCTAGGCAATGTACGGCAAGGCAAGGTAAGGGTAACGCAAGGCAAGGCACGGTCAGGCGAGGCAAGGCTAAGGCACGACAACGCAAGGCTAGGCAATGCACGAAAGGCAAGCAAAGAGTAACGGAAGGCAAGGAAGGCAACGGAAAGCAGGGGAAGGCAAGGGTAACGGAAGGAACGGCACGGTAAGGGGAAACAAGGCTAAGGCACGACAACGCAGGGCTAGGCAATGCACTGCAAGGCAAGGAAAGGGTAACGCAAGGCAAGGCACGGTCAGGCGAGGCAAGAGTAATGCACGACAACTCAAGGCTACGCAGTGCACGGCTAGGCAAGGAAAGAGTAACGGAAGGAAAGGAAGGAAAGGCAAAGCAAGGCAAGGCAAGTGTAACAAAAGGCACGGCACGGCAAGGGGAAACAAGGCTAAGGCACGGCAACGCAAGGCTAAGCAATGCACGGCCAGGCAAGGAAAGGGTAACGCAAGGCAAGGCACGGTAAGGCAAGGCGAGGCTAATTCACGACAAAGCACGGCTAGGCAATGCACGGCAACGCAAGGAAAGGGTAACGCAAGGCAAGGCACGGTTAGGCGAGGCAAGGATAAGGCACGACAACGCAAGGCTAGGCAATGCACGGAAGGCAAGCAAAGAGAAACGGAAGGCAAGGAATGCAAGGCAAAGCAAGGCAAAGCAAGTAAGTCTATGGCAAGGTGAAACAAGGCTAAGGCACGACAACGCACGGCTAGGCAAAGCACGGCCAGCCAAGGAAAAGGTAACGCAAGGCAAGGCACTGTGAGGCGAGGCAAGGCTAATGCACGACAGCGCAAGGCTAGGCAATGCACGGAAGGGAAGCAAAGAGTAACGGAAACCAAGGAAGGCAAGGGAAAGCAAGGCAAGGCAAGGGTAACGGAAGGAACGGCACGGCAAGGGAAAACAAGGCAAAGGCACGAAAACGCTCGGCTAGGCAATGCACGGCAAGGCAAGGAAAGGGTAACGGCAGGCAAGGCACGGTCAGGCAAGGCAAGGCTAATGCACGGCAAGGCAAGGAAAGGGTAACGCAAGGCATGGCACTGTCAGGCGAGCCAAGGCTAAGGCACGACAACGCAAGGCTAGGCAATGCACGGAAAGAAAGCAAAGAGTAACGGAAGGCAAGGAAAGCAAGGGAAAGCAAGGCAAGGCAAGGGTAACGGAAGGAACGGCACGAAAAGGGGAAACAAGGCTAAGGCACGACAACACAGGGCTAGGCAATGCAGGGCAAGGCAAGTAAAGGGTAACGCAAGGCAAGGCACGGTTTGGGGAGGCAAGGCTAATGCACGACAACGGAAGGCTAGGCAATGCACGGAAGGCAAGCAAAGAGTAACGGAAGGCAAGGAATGCAAGGCAAAGCAAGGCAACGCAAGCAAGGCTATGGCAAGGTGAAAAAAGGCTAAGGCACGACCACGGAAGGCTAGGCAATGCACGGAAGGCAAGCAAAGAGTAACGGAATGGAAGGAAGGCAAGGCAAAGCAAGGCAAAGCAAGCAAGGCTATGGCAAGGTGAAACAAGGCTAAGGCACCACAACGCACGGCTAGACAATGCACGGCCAGTCAAGGAAAAGGTAACGCAAGGCAAGGCACTGTGAGGCAAGGCAAGGCTAATGCACGACAGCGCAAGGCTAGGCAATGCACGGAAGGCAAGTAAAGAGTAACGGAAACCAAGGAAGGCAAGGGAAAGCAAGGCAAGGCAAGGGTAACGGAAGGAACGGCACGGCAAGGGGAAACAAGGCTAAGGCACGACAACGCACGGCTAGGCAATGCACGGCAAGGCAAGGAAAGGGTAACGCCAGGCAAGGCACGGTCAGGCAAGGCAAGGCTAATGCCCGACAAGGCAAGGCTAGGCAGTGCACAGCAAGGCAAGGAAAGGGTAACGCAAGGCAAGGCACGGTCAGGCGAGGCAAGGCTAATGCACGACAACGCAAGGCTAGGCAATGCAAGGAAGGCAAGCAAAGAGTAACGGAAGGCAAGGAAGGCAAGGGAAACCAAGGCAAGGCAAGGGTAACGGAAGGAACGGCTCGGCAAGGGGAAACAAGGCTAAGGCACGGCAACGCAGGGCTAGGCAATGCACGGCAAGGCAAGGAAATGGTAACGCAAGGCAAGGCACTGTCAGGCGAGGCAAAGCTAATGCACGCCATCGCAAGGCTAGGCAGTGCACGGCTAGGCAAGGAAAGAGTAACGGAAGGAAAGGAAGGCAAGGCAAAGAATGGCAAGGCAAGTGTAACAAGAGGCACGGCACGGCAAGGGGAAACAAGGCTAAGGAACGACAACGCAAGGCTAGGCAATGCACGGAAGGCAAGCAAAGAGTAACGGAAGGCAAGGAATGCAAAGGAAAGCAGGGGAAGGCAAGGGTAACGAAAGGAACGGCACGGTAAGGGGAAACAAGGCTAAGGCACGACAACAGAGGGCTAGGCAATGCAGGGCAAGGCAAGGAAAGGGAACGTAAGGCAAGGCACGGTTTGGGGAGGCAAGGCTAATGCACGACAACGCAAGGCTAGGCAATGCACGGAAGGCAAGCAAAGAGTAACGGAAGGCAAGGAAGGCAAGGGAAAGCAAGGCAAGGCAAGGGTAACGGAAGGAACGGCACGGCAAGGGGAAACAAGGCTAAGGCACGGCAACGCACGGCTAGGCAATGCACGGCAAGGCAAGGGAAGGGTAACGCAAGGCAAGGCACGGTGAGGCAAGGCAAGGCTGATGCACGACAACGCATGGCTAGGCAATGCACGGCAAGGCAAAGAAAGGGTAACGCAAGGCAAGGCACGGTCAGGCGAGGCAAGGCTAAGGCACGACAACGCAAGGCTAGGCAATTCACGAAAGGCAAGCAAAGAGTAACGGAAGGCAAGGAAGGCAAGGGAAAGCAAGGCAAGGCAAGAGTAACGGAAGGAACGGCACGGTAAGGGGAAACAAGGCTAAGGCACGACAACGCAGGGCTAGGCAATGCACGGCAAGGCAAGGAAAGGGTAACGCAAGGCAAGGCACGGTCAGGCGAGGCAAGGGTAATGCACGACAACGCAAGGCTACGCAGTGCACGGCATAGGCAACGAAAGAGTAACGGAAGGAAAGGAAGGCAAGGCAAAGCAAGGTAAGGCAAGTGTAACAAAAGGCACGGCAAGGCAAGGGGAAACAAGGCTAAGGCACGGCAACGCAAGGCTAAGCAATGCAAAGCCAGGGAAGGAAAGGGTAACGCAAGGCAAGGCACGGTAAGGCAAGGCGAGGCTAATGCACGACAACGCACGGCTAGGCAATGCACGGCAAGGCAAGGAAAGGGTAACGCAAGGCATGGCACGGTTAGGCGAGGCAAGGGTAAGGCACGACAACGCAAGGCTAGGCAATGCACGGAAGGCAAGCAAAGAGTAACGGAAGGCAAGGAATGCAAGGCAAACAAGGCAACGCAAGCAAGGCTATGGCAAGGTGAAAAAAGGCTAAGGCAGGACAACGCAAGGCTAGGCAATGCACGGAAGGCAAGCAAAGAGTAACGGAATGGAAGGGAGGCAAGGCAAAGCAAGGCAAAGCAAGCAAGGCTATGGCAAGGTGAAACAAGGCCAAGGCACCACAACGCACGGCTAGGCAATGCACGGCCAGACAAAGAAAAGGTAACGCAAGTCACGGCACTGTGAGGCAAGGCAAGGCTTATGCACGACAGCGCAAGCCTAGGCAATGCACGGAAGGCAAGCAAAGAGTAACGGAAACCAAGGAAGGCAAGGGAAAGCAAGGCAAGGCAAGGGTAACGGAAGGAACGGCACGGCAAGGGAAAACAAGGCAAAGGCACGAAAACGCACGGCTAGGCAATGCACGGCAAGGCAAGGAAAGGGTAACGGCAGGCAAGGCACGGTCAGGCAAGGCAAGGCTAATGCACGGCAAGGCAAGGAAAGGGTAACGCAAGGCATGGCACTGTCAGGCGAGCCAAGGCTAAGGCACGACAACGCAAGGCTAGGCAATGCACGGAAGGAAAGCAAAGAGTAACGGAAGGCAAGGAAAGCAAGGGAAAGCAAGGCAAGGCAAGGGTAACGGAAGGAACGGCACGAAAAGGGGAAACAAGGCTAAGGCACGACAACACAGGGCTAGGCAATGCAGGGCAAGGCAAGTAAAGGGTAACGCAAGGCAAGGCACGGTTTGGGGAGGCAAGGCTAATGCACGACAACGGAAGGCTAGGCAATGCACGGAAGGCAAGCAAAGAGTAACGGAAGGCAAGGAATGCAAGGCAAAGCAAGGCAACGCAAGCAAGGCTATGGCAAGGTGAAAAAAGGCTAAGGCACGACCACGGAAGGCTAGGCAATGCACGGAAGGGAAGCAAAGAGTAACGGAAGGCAAGGAAGGCAAGGCAAAGCAAGGCAACGCAAGCAAGGCTATGGCAAGGTGAAAAAAGGCTAAGACACGACAACGCAAGGCTAGGCAATGCACGGAAGGCAAGCAAAGAGTAACGGAAGGCAAGGAAGGCAAGGCAAAGCAAGGCAAAGAAAGCAAGGCTATGGCAAGGTGAAACAAGGCTAAGGCACCACAACGCAGGGCTAGGCAATGCACGGCCAGCCAAGGAAAAGGTAACGCAAGGCAAGGCACTGTGAGGCAAGGCAAGGCTAATGCACGACAACGCAAGGCTAGGCAATGCACGGAAGGCAAGCAAAGAGTAACGGAAGGCAAGGAATGCAAAGGAAAGCAGGGGAAGGCAAGGGTAACGAAAGGGACGGCACGGTAAGGGGAAACAACGCTAAGGCACGACAACACAGGGCTAGGCAATGCAGGGCAAGGCAAGGAAAGGGTAACGCAAGGCATCGCACGGTTTGGGGAGGCAAGGCTAATGCACGACAACGCAAGGCTAGGCAATGCACGGAAGGCAAGGAAAGAGTAACGGAAGGCAAGGAAGTCAAGGGAAAGCAAGGCAAGGCAAGGGTAACGGAAGGAACGGCACGGCAAGGGGAAACAAGGCTAAGGCACGGCAACGCACGGCTAGGCAATGCACGGCAAGGCAAGGAAAAGGTAACGCAAGGCAAAGCACCTTGAGGCAAGGCAAGGCTGATGCAGGACAACGCACGGCTAGGCAATGTACGGCAAGGCAAGGTAAGGGTAACGCAAGGCAAGGCACGGTCAGGCGAGGCAAGGCTAAGGCACGACAACGCAAGGCTAGGCAATGCACGAAAGGCAAGCAAAGAGTAACGGAAGGCAAGGAAGGCAACGGAAAGCAGGGGAAGGCAAGGGTAACGGAAGGAACGGCACGGTAAGGGGAAACAAGGCTAAGGCACGACAACGCAGGGCTAGGCAATGCACTGCAAGGCAAGGAAAGGGTAACGCAAGGCAAGGCACGGTCAGGCGAGGCAAGAGTAATGCACGACAACTCAAGGCTACGCAGTGCACGGCTAGGCAAGGAAAGAGTAACGGAAGGAAAGGAAGGAAAGGCAAAGCAAGGCAAGGCAAGTGTAACAAAAGGCACGGCACGGCAAGGGGAAACAAGGCTAAGGCACGGCAACGCAAGGCTAAGCAATGCACGGCCAGGCAAGGAAAGGGTAACGCAAGGCAAGGCACGGTAAGGCAAGGCGAGGCTAATTCACGACAAAGCACGGCTAGGCAATGCACGGCAACGCAAGGAAAGGGTAACGCAAGGCAAGGCACGGTTAGGCGAGGCAAGGATAAGGCACGACAACGCAAGGCTAGGCAATGCACGGAAGGCAAGCAAAGAGAAACGGAAGGCAAGGAATGCAAGGCAAAGCAAGGCAAAGCAAGTAAGTCTATGGCAAGGTGAAACAAGGCTAAGGCACGACAACGCACGGCTAGGCAAAGCACGGCCAGCCAAGGAAAAGGTAACGCAAGGCAAGGCACTGTGAGGCGAGGCAAGGCTAATGCACGACAGCGCAAGGCTAGGCAATGCACGGAAGGGAAGCAAAGAGTAACGGAAACCAAGGAAGGCAAGGGAAAGCAAGGCAAGGCAAGGGTAACGGAAGGAACGGCACGGCAAGGGAAAACAAGGCAAAGGCACGAAAACGCTCGGCTAGGCAATGCACGGCAAGGCAAGGAAAGGGTAACGGCAGGCAAGGCACGGTCAGGCAAGGCAAGGCTAATGCACGGCAAGGCAAGGAAAGGGTAACGCAAGGCATGGCACTGTCAGGCGAGCCAAGGCTAAGGCACGACAACGCAAGGCTAGGCAATGCACGGAAAGAAAGCAAAGAGTAACGGAAGGCAAGGAAAGCAAGGGAAAGCAAGGCAAGGCAAGGGTAACGGAAGGAACGGCACGAAAAGGGGAAACAAGGCTAAGGCACGACAACACAGGGCTAGGCAATGCAGGGCAAGGCAAGTAAAGGGTAACGCAAGGCAAGGCACGGTTTGGGGAGGCAAGGCTAATGCACGACAACGGAAGGCTAGGCAATGCACGGAAGGCAAGCAAAGAGTAACGGAAGGCAAGGAATGCAAGGCAAAGCAAGGCAACGCAAGCAAGGCTATGGCAAGGTGAAAAAAGGCTAAGGCACGACCACGGAAGGCTAGGCAATGCACGGAAGGCAAGCAAAGAGTAACGGAATGGAAGGAAGGCAAGGCAAAGCAAGGCAAAGCAAGCAAGGCTATGGCAAGGTGAAACAAGGCTAAGGCACCACAACGCACGGCTAGACAATGCACGGCCAGTCAAGGAAAAGGTAACGCAAGGCAAGGCACTGTGAGGCAAGGCAAGGCTAATGCACGACAGCGCAAGGCTAGGCAATGCACGGAAGGCAAGTAAAGAGTAACGGAAACCAAGGAAGGCAAGGGAAAGCAAGGCAAGGCAAGGGTAACGGAAGGAACGGCACGGCAAGGGGAAACAAGGCTAAGGCACGACAACGCACGGCTAGGCAATGCACGGCAAGGCAAGGAAAGGGTAACGCCAGGCAAGGCACGGTCAGGCAAGGCAAGGCTAATGCCCGACAAGGCAAGGCTAGGCAGTGCACAGCAAGGCAAGGAAAGGGTAACGCAAGGCAAGGCACGGTCAGGCGAGGCAAGGCTAATGCACGACAACGCAAGGCTAGGCAATGCAAGGAAGGCAAGCAAAGAGTAACGGAAGGCAAGGAAGGCAAGGGAAACCAAGGCAAGGCAAGGGTAACGGAAGGAACGGCTCGGCAAGGGGAAACAAGGCTAAGGCACGGCAACGCAGGGCTAGGCAATGCACGGCAAGGCAAGGAAATGGTAACGCAAGGCAAGGCACTGTAAGGCGAGGCAAAGCTAATGCACGCCATCGCAAGGCTAGGCAGTGCACGGCTAGGCAAGGAAAGAGTAACGGAAGGAAAGGAAGGCAAGGCAAAGAATGGCAAGGCAAGTGTAACAAGAGGCACGGCACGGCAAGGGGAAACAAGGCTAAGGAACGACAACGCAAGGCTAGGCAATGCACGGAAGGCAAGCAAAGAGTAACGGAAGGCAAGGAATGCAAAGGAAAGCAGGGGAAGGCAAGGGTAACGAAAGGAACGGCACGGTAAGGGGAAACAAGGCTAAGGCACGACAACAGAGGGCTAGGCAATGCAGGGCAAGGCAAGGAAAGGGAACGTAAGGCAAGGCACGGTTTGGGGAGGCAAGGCTAATGCACGACAACGCAAGGCTAGGCAATGCACGGAAGGCAAGCAAAGAGTAACGGAAGGCAAGGAAGGCAAGGGAAAGCAAGGCAAGGCAAGGGTAACGGAAGGAACGGCACGGCAAGGGGAAACAAGGCTAAGGCACGGCAACGCACGGCTAGGCAATGCACGGCAAGGCAAGGGAAGGGTAACGCAAGGCAAGGCACGGTGAGGCAAGGCAAGGCTGATGCACGACAACGCATGGCTAGGCAATGCACGGCAAGGCAAAGAAAGGGTAACGCAAGGCAAGGCACGGTCAGGCGAGGCAAGGCTAAGGCACGACAACGCAAGGCTAGGCAATTCACGAAAGGCAAGCAAAGAGTAACGGAAGGCAAGGAAGGCAAGGGAAAGCAAGGCAAGGCAAGAGTAACGGAAGGAACGGCACGGTAAGGGGAAACAAGGCTAAGGCACGACAACGCAGGGCTAGGCAATGCACGGCAAGGCAAGGAAAGGGTAACGCAAGGCAAGGCACGGTCAGGCGAGGCAAGGGTAATGCACGACAACGCAAGGCTACGCAGTGCACGGCATAGGCAACGAAAGAGTAACGGAAGGAAAGGAAGGCAAGGCAAAGCAAGGTAAGGCAAGTGTAACAAAAGGCACGGCAAGGCAAGGGGAAACAAGGCTAAGGCACGGCAACGCAAGGCTAAGCAATGCAAAGCCAGGGAAGGAAAGGGTAACGCAAGGCAAGGCACGGTAAGGCAAGGCGAGGCTAATGCACGACAACGCACGGCTAGGCAATGCACGGCAAGGCAAGGAAAGGGTAACGCAAGGCAAGGCACGGTCAGGCGAGGCAAGGGTAATGCACGACAACGCAAGGCTACGCAGTGCACGGCTAGGCAAGGAAAGAGTAACGGAAGGAAAGGAAGGAAAGGCAAAGCAAGGCAAGGCAAGTGTAACAAAAGGCACGGCACGGCAAGGGGAAACAAGGCTAAGGCACGGCAACGCAAGGCTAAGCAATGCACGGCCAGGCAAGGAAAGGGTAACGCAAGGCAAGGCACGGTAAGGCAAGGCGAGGCTAATGCACGACAACGCACGGCTAGGCAATGCACGGCAAGGCAAGGAAAGGGTAATGCAAGGCAAGGCACGGTTAGGCGAGGCAAGGCTAAGGCACGACAACGCAAGGCTAGGCAATGCACGGAAGGCAAGCAAAGAGAAACGGAAGGCAAGGAATGCAAGGCAAAGCAAGGCAAACAAGTAAGTCTATGGCAAGGTGAAACAAGGCTAAGGCACGACAACGCACGGCTAGGCAATGCACGGCCAGCCAAGGAAAAGGTAACGCAAGGCAAGGCACTGTGAGGCGATGCAAGGCTAATGCACGACAGCGCAAGGCTAGGCAATGCACGGAAGGCAAGCAAAGAGTAACGGAAACCAAGGAAGGCAAGGGAAAGCAAGGCAAGGCAAGGGTAACGGAAGGAACGGCACGGCAAGGGGAAACAAGTCTAAGGCACGACAACGCACGGCTAGGCAATGCACGGCAAGGCAAGGAAAGGGTAACGCCAGGCAAGGCACGGTCAGGCAAGGCAAGGCTAATGCACGACAAGGCAAGGCTAGGCAGTGCACGGCAAGGCAAGGAAAGGGTAACGCAAGGCAAGGCACGGTCAGGCGAGGCAAGGCTAAGGCACGACAACGCAAGGCTAGGCAATGCACGAAAGGCTAGCAAAGAGTAACGGAAGGCAAGGAAGGCAAGGGAAAGCAGGGGAAGGCAAGGGTAACGGAAGGAACGGCACGGTAAGGGGAAATAAGGCTAAGGCACGACAACGCAGGGCTAGGCAATGCACGGCAAGGCAAGGAAAGGGTAACGCAAGGCAAGGCACGGTCAGGCGAGGCAAGGGTAATGCACGACAACGCAAGGCTACGCAGTGCACGGCTAGGCAAGGAAAGAGTAACGGAAGGAAAGGAAGGCAAGGCAAAGCAAGGCAAGGCAAGTGTAACAAAAGGCACGGCACGGCAAGGGGAAACAAGGCTAAGGCACGGCAACGCAAGGCTAAGCAATGCACGGCCAGGCAAGGAAAGGGTAACGCAAGGCAAAGCACGGTAAGGCAAGGCGAGGCTAATGCACGACAACGCACGGCTAGGCAATGCACGGCAAGGCAAGGAAAGGGTAACGCAAGGCAAGGCACGGTTAGGCGAGGCAAGGCTAAGGCACGACAACGCAAGGCTAGGCAATGCACGGAAGGCAAGCAAAGAGAAACGGAAGGCAAGGAAGGCAAGGCAAAGCAAGGCAACGCAAGCAAGGCTATGGCAAGGTGAAAAAAGGCTAAGGGACGACAACGCAAGGCTAGGCAATGCACGGAAGGCAAGCAAAGAGTAACGGAATGGAAGGAAGGCAAGGCAAAGCAAGGCAAAGCAAGCAAGGCTATGGCAAGGTGAAACAAGGCTAAGGCACCACAACGCACGGCTAGACAATGCACGGCCAGTCAAGGAAAAGGTAACGCAAGGCAAGGCACTGTGAGGCAAGGCAAGGCTAATGCACGAGAGCGCAAGGCTAGGCAATGCACGGAAGGCAAGTAAAGAGTAACGGAAACCAAGGAAGGCAAGGGAAAGCAAGGCAAGGCAAGGGTAACGGAAGGAACGGCACGGCAAGGGGAAACAAGGCTAAGGCACGACAACGCACGGCTAGGCAATGCACGGCAAGGCAAGGAAAGGGTAACGCCAGGCAAGGCACGGTCAGGCAAGGCAAGGCTAATGCCCGACAAGGCAAGGCTAGGCAGTGCACAGCAAGGCAAGGAAAGGGTAACGCAAGGCAATGCACGGTCAGGCGAGGCAAGGCTAATGCACGACAACGCAAGGCTAGGCAATGCACGGAAGGCAAGCAAAGAGTAACGGAAGGCAAGGAAGGCAAGGCAAAGCAAGGCAACGCAAGCAAGGCTATGGCAAGGTGAAAAAAGGCTAAGACACGACAACGCAAGGCTAGGCAATGCATGGCCAGCCAAGGAAAAGGTAACGCAAGGCAAGGCACTCTGAGGCAAGGCAAGGCTAATGCACGACAGCGCAAGGCTAGGCTATGCACGGAAGGCAAGCAAAGAGTAACGGAAGGCAAGGAATGCAAAGGAAAGCAGGGGAAGGCAAGGGTAACGAAAGGAACGCCACGGTAAGGGGAAACCACGCTAAGGCACGAGAACACAGGGCTAGGCAATGCAGGGCAAGGCAAGGAAAGGGTAACGCAAGGCAAGGCACGGTTTGGGGAGGCAAGGCTAATGCACGACAACGCAAGGCTAGGCAATGCACGGAAGGCAAACAAAGAGTAACGGAAACCAAGGAAGGCAAGGGAAAGCAAGGCAAGGCAAGGGTAACGGAAGGAACGGCACGGCAAGGGGAAACAAGGCTAAGGCACGAC
Organism: Macrotis lagotis; assembly: GCF_037893015.1. NCBI lineage: Eukaryota > Metazoa > Chordata > Mammalia > Peramelemorphia > Peramelidae > Macrotis > Macrotis lagotis. Next base: position 64,464 of record NW_027422208.1, read on the forward strand.
AACGCACGGCTAGGCAATGCACTGCAAGGCAAGGAAAGGGTAACGCCAGGCAAGGCACGGTCAGGCAAGGCAAGGCTAATGCCCGACAAGGCAAGGCTAGGCAGTGCACAGCAAGGCAAGGAAAGGGTAACTCAAGGCAAGGTACGGTCAGGCCAGGCAAGGCTAATGCACGACAACGCAAGGCTAGGCAATGCACGGAAGACAAACAAAGAGTAACGGAAGGCAAGGAAGGCAAGGGAAACCAAGGCAAGGCAAGGGTAACGGAAGGAACGGCTCGGCAAGGGGAAACAAGGCTAAGGCACGGCAACGCAGGGCTAGGCAATGCACGGCAAGGCAAGGAAAGGGTAACGCAAGGCAAGGCACTGTCAGGCGAGGCAAAGCTAATGCACGCCATCGCAAGGCTAGGCAGTGCACGGCTAGGAAAGGAAAGAGTAACGGAAGGAAAGGAAGGCAAGGCAAAGAATGGCAAGGCAAGTGTAACAAGAGGCACGGCACGGCAAGGGGAAACAAGGCTAAGGAACGACAACGCAAGGCTAGGCAATGCACGGAAGGCAAGCAAAGAGTAACGGAAGGCAAGGAAGGCAAGGCAAAGCAAGGCAACGCAAGCAAGGCTATGGCAAGGTGAAAAAAGGCTAAGACACGACAACGCAAGGCTAGGCAATGCACGGAAGGCAAGCAAAGAGTAACGGAAGGCAAGGAAGGCAAGGCAAAGCAAGGCAAAGAAAGCAAGGCTATGGCAAGGTGAAACAAGGCTAAGGCACCACAACGCAGGGCTAGGCAATGCACGGCCAGCCAAGGAAAAGGTAACGCAAGGCAAGGCACTGTGAGGCAAGGCAAGGCTAATGCACGACAACGCAAGGCTAGGCAATGCACGGAAGGCAAGCAAAGAGTAACGGAAGGCAAGGAATGCAAAGGAAAGCAGGGGAAGGCAAGGGTAACGAAAGGGACGGCACGGTAAGGGGAAACAACGCTAAGGCACGACAACACAGGGCTAGGCAATGCAGGGCAAGGCAAGGAAAGGGTAACGCAAGGCATCGCACGGTTTGGGGAGGCAAGGCTAATGCACGGCAACGCAAGGCTAGGCAATGCACGGAAGGCAAGGAAAGAGTAACGGAAGGCAAGGAAGTCAAGGGAAAGCAAGGCAAGGCAAGGGTAACGGAAGGAACGGCACGGCAAGGGGAAACAAGGCTAAGGCACGGCAACGCACGGCTAGGCAATGCACGGCAAGGCAAGGAAAATGTAACGCAAGGCAAAGCACCTTGAGGCAAGGCAAGGCTGATGCAGGACAACGCACGGCTAGGCAATGCACGGCAAGGCAAGGTAAGGGTAACGCAAGGCAAGGCACGGTCAGGCGAGGCAAGGCTAAGGCACGACAACGCAAGGCTAGGCAATGCACGAAAGGCAAGCAAAGAGTAACGGAAGGCAAGGAAGGCAACGGAAAGCAGGGGAAGGCAAGGGTAACGGAAGGAACGGCACGGTAAGGGGAAACAAGGCTAAGGCACGACAACGCAGGGCTAGGCAATGCACTGCAAGGCAAGGAAAGGGTAACGCAAGGCAAGGCACGGTCAGGCGAGGCAAGGGTAATGCACGACAACTCAAGGCTACGCAGTGCACGGCTAGGCAAGGAAAGAGTAACGGAAGGAAAGGAAGGAAAGGCAAAGCAAGGCAAGGCAAGTGTAACAAAAGGCACGGCACGGCAAGGGGAAACAAGGCTAAGGCACGGCAACGCAAGGCTAAGCAATGCACGGCCAGGCAAGGAAAGGGTAACGCAAGGCAAGGCACGGTAAGGCAAGGCAAGGCTAATGCACGACAGCGCAAGGCTAGGCAATGCACGGAAGGCAAGTAAAGAGTAACGGAAACCAAGGAAGGCAAGGGAAAGCAAGGCAAGGCAAGGGTAACGGAAGGAACGGCACGGCAAGGGGAAACAAGGCTAAGGCACGACAACGCACGGCTAGGCAATGCACGGCAAGGCAAGGAAAGGGTAACGCCAGGCAAGGCACGGTCAGGCAAGGCAAGGCTAATGCCCGACAAGGCAAGGCTAGGCAGTGCACAGCAAGGCAAGGAAAGGGTAACGCAAGGCAAGGCACGGTCAGGCGAGGCAAGGCTAATGCACGACAACGCAAGGCTAGGCAATGCAAGGAAGGCAAGCAAAGAGTAACGGAAGGCAAGGAAGGCAAGGGAAACCAAGGCAAGGCAAGGGTAACGGAAGGAACGGCTCGGCAAGGGGAAACAAGGCTAAGGCACGGCAACGCAGGGCTAGGCAATGCACGGCAAGGCAAGGAAATGGTAACGCAAGGCAAGGCACTGTCAGGCGAGGCAAAGCTAATGCACGCCATCGCAAGGCTAGGCAGTGCACGGCTAGGCAAGGAAAGAGTAACGGAAGGAAAGGAAGGCAAGGCAAAGAATGGCAAGGCAAGTGTAACAAGAGGCACGGCACGGCAAGGGGAAACAAGGCTAAGGAACGACAACGCAAGGCTAGGCAATGCACGGAAGGCAAGCAAAGAGTAACGGAAGGCAAGGAATGCAAAGGAAAGCAGGGGAAGGCAAGGGTAACGAAAGGAACGGCACGGTAAGGGGAAACAAGGCTAAGGCACGACAACAGAGGGCTAGGCAATGCAGGGCAAGGCAAGGAAAGGGAACGTAAGGCAAGGCACGGTTTGGGGAGGCAAGGCTAATGCACGACAACGCAAGGCTAGGCAATGCACGGAAGGCAAGCAAAGAGTAACGGAAGGCAAGGAAGGCAAGGGAAAGCAAGGCAAGGCAAGGGTAACGGAAGGAACGGCACGGCAAGGGGAAACAAGGCTAAGGCACGGCAACGCACGGCTAGGCAATGCACGGCAAGGCAAGGGAAGGGTAACGCAAGGCAAGGCACGGTGAGGCAAGGCAAGGCTGATGCACGACAACGCATGGCTATGCAATGCACGGCAAGGCAAAGAAAGGGTAACGCAAGGCAAGGCACGGTCAGGCGAGGCAAGGCTAAGGCACGACAACGCAAGGCTAGGCAATTCACGAAAGGCAAGCAAAGAGTAACGGAAGGCAAGGAAGGCAAGGGAAAGCAAGGCAAGGCAAGAGTAACGGAAGGAACGGCACGGTAAGGGGAAACAAGGCTAAGGCACGACAACGCAGGGCTAGGCAATGCACGGCAAGGCAAGGAAAGGGTAACGCAAGGCAAGGCACGGTCAGGCGAGGCAAGGGTAATGCACGACAACGCAAGGCTACGCAGTGCACGGCTAGGCAAGGAAAGAGTAACGGAAGGAAAGGAAGGCAAGGCAAAGCAAGGTAAGGCAAGTGTAACAAAAGGCACGGCAAGGCAAGGGGAAACAAGGCTAAGGCACGGCAACGCAAGGCTAAGCAATGCAAAGCCAGGGAAGGAAAGGGTAACGCAAGGCAAGGCACGGTAAGGCAAGGCGAGGCTAATGCACGACAACGCACGGCTAGGCAATGCACGGCAAGGCAAGGAAAGGGTAACGCAAGGCAAGGCACGGTCAGGCGAGGCAAGGGTAATGCACGACAACGCAAGGCTACGCAGTGCACGGCTAGGCAAGGAAAGAGTAACGGAAGGAAAGGAAGGAAAGGCAAAGCAAGGCAAGGCAAGTGTAACAAAAGGCACGGCACGGCAAGGGGAAACAAGGCTAAGGCACGGCAACGCAAGGCTAAGCAATGCACGGCCAGGCAAGGAAAGGGTAACGCAAGGCAAGGCACGGTAAGGCAAGGCGAGGCTAATGCACGACAACGCACGGCTAGGCAATGCACGGCAAGGCAAGGAAAGGGTAACGCAAGGCAAGGCACGGTTAGGCGAGGCAAGGCTAAGGCACGACAACGCAAGGCTAGGCAATGCACGGAAGGCAAGCAAAGAGAAACGGAAGGCAAGGAATGCAAGGCAAAGCAAGGCAAACAAGTAAGTCTATGGCAAGGTGAAACAAGGCTAAGGCACGACAACGCACGGCTAGGCAATGCACGGCCAGCCAAGGAAAAGGTAACGCAAGGCAAGGCACTGTGAGGCGATGCAAGGCTAATGCACGACAGCGCAAGGCTAGGCAATGCACGGAAGGCAAGCAAAGAGTAACGGAAACCAAGGAAGGCAAGGGAAAGCAAGGCAAGGCAAGGGTAACGGAAGGAACGGCACGGCAAGGGGAAACAAGTCTAAGGCACGACAACGCACGGCTAGGCAATGCACGGCAAGGCAAGGAAAGGGTAACGCCAGGCAAGGCACGGTCAGGCAAGGCAAGGCTAATGCACGACAAGGCAAGGCTAGGCAGTGCACGGCAAGGCAAGGAAAGGGTAACGCAAGGCAAGGCACGGTCAGGCGAGGCAAGGCTAAGGCACGACAACGCAAGGCTAGGCAATGCACGAAAGGCTAGCAAAGAGTAACGGAAGGCAAGGAAGGCAAGGGAAAGCAGGGGAAGGCAAGGGTAACGGAAGGAACGGCACGGTAAGGGGAAACAAGGCTAAGGCACGACAACGCAGGGCTAGGCAATGCACGGCAAGGCAAGGAAAGGGTAACGCAAGGCAAGGCACGGTCAGGCGAGGCAAGGGTAATGCACGACAACGCAAGGCTACGCAGTGCACGGCTAGGAAAGGAAAGAGTAACGGAAGGAAAGGAAGGCAAGGCAAAGCAAGGCAAGGCAAGTGTAACAAAAGGCACGGCACGGCAAGGGGAAACAAGGCTAAGGCACGGCAACGCAAGGCTAAGCAATGCACGGCCAGGCAAGGAAAGGGTAACGCAAGGCAAAGCACGGTAAGGCAAGGCGAGGCTAATGCACGACAACGCACGGCTAGGCAATGCACGGCAAGGCAAGGAAAGGGTAACGCAAGGCAAGGCACGGTTAGGCGAGGCAAGGCTAAGGCACGACAACGCAAGGCTAGGCAATGCACGGAAGGCAAGCAAAGAGAAACGGAAGGCAAGGAAGGCAAGGCAAAGCAAGGCAACGCAAGCAAGGCTATGGCAAGGTGAAAAAAGGCTAAGGCACGACAACGCAAGGCTAGGCAATGCACGGAAGGCAAGCAAAGAGTAACGGAATGGAAGGAAGGCAAGGCAAAGCAAGGCAAAGCAAGCAAGGCTATGGCAAGGTGAAACAAGGCTAAGGCACCACAACGCACGGCTAGACAATGCACGGCCAGTCAAGGAAAAGGTAACGCAAGGCAAGGCACTGTGAGGCAAGGCAAGGCTAATGCACGACAGCGCAAGGCTAGGCTATGCACGGAAGGCAAGCAAAGAGTAACGGAAGGCAAGGAATGCAAAGGAAAGCAGGGGAAGGCAAGGGTAACGAAAGGAACGCCACGGTAAGGGGAAACCACGCTAAGGCACGAGAACACAGGGCTAGGCAATGCAGGGCAAGGCAAGGAAAGGGTAACGCAAGGCAAGGCACGGTTTGGGGAGGCAAGGCTAATGCACGACAACGCAAGGCTAGGCAATGCACGGAAGGCAAACAAAGAGTAACGGAAACCAAGGAAGGCAAGGGAAAGCAAGGCAAGGCAAGGGTAACGGAAGGAACGGCACGGCAAGGGGAAACAAGGCTAAGGCACGACAACGCACGGCTAGGCAATGCACGGCAAGGCAAGGAAAGGGTAACGCCAGGCAAGGCACGGTCAGGCAAGGCAAGGCTAATGCCCGACAAGGCAAGGCTAGGCAGTGCACAGCAAGGCAAGGAAAGGGTAACTCAAGGCAAGGTACGGTCAGGCCAGGCAAGGCTAATGCACGACAACGCAAGGCTAGGCAATGCACGGAAGACAAACAAAGAGTAACGGAAGGCAAGGAAGGCAAGGGAAACCAAGGCAAGGCAAGGGTAACGGAAGGAACGGCTCGGCAAGGGGAAACAAGGCTAAGGCACGGCAACGCAGGGCTAGGCAATGCACGGCAAGGCAAGGAAAGGGTAACGCAAGGCAAGGCACTGTCAGGCGAGGCAAAGCTAATGCACGCCATCGCAAGGCTAGGCAGTGCACGGCTAGGGAAGGAAAGAGTAACGGAAGGAAAGGAAGGCAAGGCAAAGAATGGCAAGGCAAGTGTAACAAGAGGCACGGCACTGCAAGGGGAAACAAGGCTAAGGAACGACAACGCAAGGCTAGGCAATGCACGGAAGGCAAGCAAAGAGTAACGGAAGGCAAGGAATGCAAAGGAAAGCAGGGGAAGGCAAGGGTAACGAAAGGAACGGCACGGTAAGGGGAAACAAGGCTAAGGCACGACAACAGAGGGCTAGGCAATGCAGGGCAAGGCAAGGAAAGGGAACGTAAGGCAAGGCACGGTTTGGGGAGGCAAGGCTAATGCACGACAACGCAAGGCTAGGCAATGCACGGAAGGCAAGCAAAGAGTTACGGAAGGCAAGGAAAGCAAGGGAAAGCAAGGCAAGGCAACGGTAACGGAAGGAACGACGCGGCAAGGGGAAACAAGGCTAAGGCACGGCAACGCACGGCTAGGCAATGCACGGCAAGGCAAGGGAAGGGTAACGCAATGGAAGGCCCGGTCAGGTGAGGCAAGGCTAATGCACGATAACACAAGGCTAGGCAATGCACGGCAAGGCAAGGAAAGAGTAACGGAAGGCAAGGAAGGCAAGGGAAAGCAAGGCAAGGCAAGTGTAACAAAAGGCACGGCAAGGCAAGGGGAAACAAGGCTAAGGCACGGCAACGCAAGGCTTAGCAATGCAAAGCCAGGGAAGGAAAGGGTAACGCAAGGCAAGGCACGGTAAGGCAAGGCGAGGCTAATGCACGACAACGCACGGCTAGGCAATGCAGGGCAAGGCAAGGAAAGGGTAACGCAAGGCATGGCACGGTTAGGCGAGGCAAGGGTAAGGCACGACAACGCAAGGCTAGGCAATGCACGGAAGGCAAGCAAAGAGTAACGGAAGGCAAGGAATGCAAGGCAAACAAGGCAACGCAAGCAAGGCTATGGCAAGGTGAAAAAAGGCTAAGGCAGGACAACGCAAGGCTAGGCAATGCACGGAATGCAAGCAAAGAGTAACGGAATGGAAGGGAGGCAAGGCAAAGCAAGGCAAAGCAAGCAAGGCTATGGCAAGGTGAAACAAGGCCAAGGCACCACAACGCACGGCTAGGCAATGCACGGCCAGCCAAAGAAAAGGTAACGCAAGTCAAGGCACTGTGATGCAAGGCAAGGCTTATGCACGACAGCGCAAGGCTAGGCAATGCACGGAAGGCAAGCAAAGAGTAACGGAAACCAAGGAAGGCAAGGGAAAGCAAGGCAAGGCAAGGGTAACGGAAGGAACGGCACGGCAAGGGAAAACAAGGCAAAGGCACGAAAACGCACGGCTAGGCAATGCACGGCAAGGCAAGGAAAGGGTAACGGCAGGCAAGGCACGGTCAGGCAAGGCAAGGCTAATGCACGGCAAGGCAAGGAAAGGGTAACGCAAGGCATGGCACTGTCAGGCGAGCCAAGGCTAAGGCACGACAACGCAAGGCTAGGCAATGCACGGAAGGAAAGCAAAGAGTAACGGAAGGCAAGGAAAGCAAGGGAAAGCAAGGCAAGGCAAGGGTAACGGAAGGAACGGCACGAAAAGGGGAAACAAGGCTAAGGCACGACAACACAGGGCTAGGCAATGCAGGGCAAGGCAAGTAAAGGGTAACGCAAGGCAAGGCACGGTTTGGAGAGGCAAGGCTAATGCACGACAACGGAAGGCTAGGCAATGCACGGAAGGCAAGCAAAGAGTAACGGAAGGCAAGGAATGCAAGGCAAAGCAAGGCAACGCAAGCAAGGCTATGGCAAGGTGAAAAAAGGCTAAGGCACGACCACGGAAGGCTAGGCAATGCACGGAAGGGAAGCAAAGAGTAACGGAAGGCAAGGAAGGCAAGGCAAAGCAAGGCAACGCAAGCAAGGCTATGGCAAGGTGAAAAAAGGCTAAGACACGACAACGCAAGGCTAGGCAATGCACGGAAGGCAAGCAAAGAGTAACGGAAGGCAAGGAAGGCAAGGGAAAGCAAGGCAAAGCAAGCAAGGCTATGGCAAGGTGAAACAAGGCTAAGGCACCACAACGCACGGCTACGCAATGCACGGCCAGCCAAGGAAAAGGTAACGCAAGGCAAGGCACTGTGAGACAAGGCAAGGCTAATGCACGACAACGCAAGGCTAGGCAATGCACGGAAGGCAAGCAAAGAGTAACGGAAGGCAAGGAATGCAAAGGAAAGCAGGGGAAGGCAAGGGTAACGAAAGGGACGGCACGGTAAGGGGAAACAACGCTAAGGCACGACAACACAGGTCTAGGCAATGCAGGGCAAGGCAAGGAAAGGGTAACGCAAGGCATCGCACGGTTTGGGGAGGCAAGGCTAATGCACGACAACGCAAGGCTAGGCAATGCACGGAAGGCAAGCAAAGAGTAACGGAAGGCAAGGAAGTCAAGGGAAAGCAAGGCAAGGCAAGGGTAACGGAAGGAACGGCACGGCAAGGGGAAACAAGGCTAAGGCACGGCAACGCACGGCTAGGCAATGCACGGCAAGGCAAGGAAAAGGTAACGCAAGGCAAAGCACCTTGAGGCAAGGCAAGGCTGATGCAGGACAACGCACGGCTAGGCAATGCACGGCAAGGCAAGGAAAGGGTAACGCAAGGCAAGGCACGGTCAGGCGAGGCAAGGCTAAGGCACGACAACGCAAGGCTAGGCAATGCACGAAAGGCAAGCAAAGAGTAACGGAAGGCAAGGAAGGCAACGGAAAGCAGGGGAAGGCAAGGGTAACGGAAGGAACGGCACGGTAAGGGGAAACAATGCTAAGGCACGACAACGCAGGGCTGGGCAATGCACGGCAAGGCAAGGAAAGGGTAACGCAAGGCAAGGCACGGTCAGGCGAGGCAAGGGTAATGCACGACAACGCAAGGCTACGCAGTGCACGGCTAGGCAAGGAAAGAGTAACGGAAGGAAAGGAAGGAAAGGCAAAGCAAGGCAAGGCAAGTGTAACAAAAGGCAGGGCACGGCAAGGGGAAACAAGGCTAAGGCACGGCAACGCAAGGCTAAGCAATGCACGGCCAGGCAAGGAAAGGGTAACGCAAGGCAAGGCACGGTAAGGCAAGGCGAGGCTAATGCACGACAACGCACGGCTAGGCAATGCACGGTAAGGCAAGGAAAGGGTAACGCAAGGCAAGGCACGGTTAGGCGAGGCAAGGATAAGGCACGACAACGCAAGGCTAGGCAATGCACGGAAGGCAAGCAAAGAGAAACGGAAGGCAAGGAATGCAAGGCAAAGCAAGGCAAAGCAAGCAAGTCTATGGCAAGGTGAAAAAAGGCTAAGGCACGACAACGCAAGGCTAGGCAATGCACGGAAGGCAAGCAAAGAGTAACGGAATGGAAGGACGGCAAGGCAAAGCAAGGCAAAGCAAGCAAGGCTATGGCAAGGTGAAACAAGGCTAAGGCACGACAACGCACGGCTAGGCAAAGCACGGCCAGCCAAGGAAAAGGTAACGCAAGGCAAGGCACTGTGAGGCAAGGCAAGGCTAATGCACGACAGCGCAAGGCTAGGCAATGCACGGAAGGCAAGCAAAGAGTAACGGAAACCAAGGAAGGCAAGGCAAAGCAAGGCAACGCAAGCAAGGCTATGGCAAGGTGAAAAAAGGCTAAGGCACGACAACGCAAGGCTAGGCAATGCACGGAAGGCAAGCAAAGAGTAACGGAATGGAAGGACGGCAAGGCAAAGCAAGGCAAAGCAAGCAAGGCTATGGCAAGGTGAAACAAGGCTAAGGCACCACAACGCACGGCTAGACAATGCACGGCCAGTCAAGGAAAAGGTAACGCAAGGCAAGGCACTGTGAGGCAAGGCAAGGCTAATGCACGACAGCGCAAGGCTAGGCAATGCACGGAAGGCAAGTAAAGAGTAACGGAAACCAAGGAAGGCAAGGGAAAGCAAGGCAAGGCAAGGGTAACGGAAGGAACGGCACGGCAAGGGGAAACAAGGCTAAGGCACGACAACGCACGGCTAGGCAATGCACGGCAAGGCAAGGAAAGGGTAACGCCAGGCAAGGCACGGTCAGGCAAGGCAAGGCTAATGCCCGACAAGGCAAGGCTAGGCAGTGCACAGCAAGGCAAGGAAAGGGTAACGCAAGGCAAGGCACGGTCAGGCGAGGCAAGGCTAAGGCACGACAACGCAAGGCTAGGCAATGCACGAAAGGCTAGCAAAGAGTAACGGAAGGCAAGGAAGGCAAGGGAAAGCAGGGGAAGGCAAGGGTAACGGAAGGAACGGCACGGTAAGGGGAAACAAGGCTAAGGCACGACAACGCATGGCTAGGCAATGCACGGCAAGGCAAGGAAAGGGTAAGGCAAGGCAAGGCACGGTCAGGCGAGGCAAGGGTAATGCACGACAACGCAAGGCTACGCAGTGCACGGCTAGGCAAGGAAAGAGTAACGGAAGGAAAGGAAGGCAAGGCAAAGCAAGGCAAGGCAAGTGTAACAAAAGGCACGGCACGGCAAGGGGAAACAAGGCTAAGGCACGGCAACGCAAGGCTAAGCAATGCACGGCCAGGCAAGGAAAGGGTAACGCAAGGCAAGGCACGGTAAGGCAAGGCGAGGCTAATGCACGACAACGCACGGCTAGGCAATGCACGGCAAGGCAAGGAAAGGGTAACGCAAGGCAAGGCACGGTTAGGCGAGGCAAGGCTAAGGCACGACAACGCAAGGCTAGGCAATGCACGGAAGGCAAGCAAAGAGAAACGGAAGGCAAGGAAGGCAAGGCAAAGCAAGGCAACGCAAGCAAGGCTATGGCAAGGTGAAAAAAGGCTAAGGCACGACAACGCAAGGCTAGGCAATGCACGGAAGGTAAGCAAAGAGTAACGGAATGGAAGGAAGGCAAGGCAAAGCAAGGCAAAGCAAGCAAGGCTATGGCAAGGTGAAACAAGGCTAAGGCACCACAACGCACGTCTAGACAATGCACGGCCAGTCAAGGAAAAGGTAACGCAAGGCAAGGCACTGTGAGGCAAGGCAAGGCTAATGCACGACAGCGCAAGGCTAGGCAATGCACGGAAGGCAAGTAAAGAGTAACGGAAACCAAGGAAGGCAAGGGAAAGCAAGGCAAGGCAAGGGTAACGGAAGGAACGGCACGGCAAGGGGAAACAAGGCTAAGGCACGACAACGCACGGCTAGGCAATGCAAGGCAAGGCAAGGAAAGGGTAACGCCAGGCAAGGCACGGTCAGGCAAGGCAAGGCTAATGCCCGACAAGGCAAGGCTAGGCAGTGCACAGCAAGGCAAGGAAAGGGTAACGCAAGGCAAGGCACGGTCAGGCGAGGCAAGGCTAATGCACGACAACGCAAGGCTAGGCAATGCACGGAAGGCAAGCAAAGAGTAACGGAAGGCAAGGAAGGCAAGGCAAAGCAAGGCAACGCAAGCAAGTCTATGGCAAGGTGAAAAAAGGCTAAGACACGACAACGCAAGGCTAGGCAATGCACGGCCAGCCAAGGAAAAGGTAACGCAAGGCAAGGCACTCTGAGGCAAGGCAAGGCTAATGCACGACAGCGCAAGGCTAGGCTATGCACGGAAGGCAAGCAAAGAGTAACGGAAGGCAAGGAATGCAAAGGAAAGCAGGGGAAGGCAAGGGTAACGAAAGGAACGCCACGGTAAGGGGAAACCACGCTAAGGCACGAGAACACAGGGCTAGGCAATGCAGGGCAAGGCAAGGAAAGGGTAACGCAAGGCAAGGCACGGTTTGGGGAGGCAAGGCTAAGGCACGACAACACAAGGTTGGGCAATGCACGGCAAGGCAAGCAAACACTAACGGAACCAAGGAAGGCAAGGGAAAGCAAGGCAAGGCAAGGGTAACGGAAGGCACGGCACGGCAAGGGGAAACAAGGCTAAGGCACGACAACGCACGGCTAGGCAATGCACCTCAAGGCAAGGAAAGGGTAACGCCAGGCAAGGCACGGTCAGGCAAGGCAAGGCTAATGCCCGACAAGGCAAGGCTAGGCAGTGCACAGCAAGGCAAGGAATGGGTAACTCAAAGCAAGGCACGGTCAGGCGAGGCAAGGCTAATGCACGACAACGCAAGGCTAGGCAATGCACGGAAGACAAAAAAAGAGTAACGGAAGGCAAGGAAGGCAAGGGAAACCAAGGCAAGGCAAGGGTAACGGAAGGAACGGCTCGGCAAGGGGAAACAAGGCTAAGGCACGGCAACGCAGGGCTAGGCAATGCACGGCAAGGCAAGGAAAGGGTAACGCAAGGCAAGGCACTGTCAGACGAGGCAAAGCTAATGCACGCCATCGCAAGGCTAGGCAGTGCACGGCTAGGGAAGGAAAGAGTAACGGAAGGAAAGGAAGGCAAGGCAAAGAATGGCAAGGCAAGTGTAACAAGAGGCACGGCACGGCAAGGGGAAACAAGGCTAAGGAACGACAACGCAAGGCTAGGCAATGCACGGAAGGCAAGCAAAGAGTAACGGAAGGCAAGGAATGCAAAGGAAAGCAGGGGAAGGCAAGGGTAACGAAAGGAACGGCACGGTAAGGGGAAACAAGGCTAAGGCACGACAACAGAGGGCTAGGCAATGCAGGGCAAGGCAAGGAAAGGGAACGTAAGGCAAGGCACGGTTTGGGGAGGCAAGGCTAATGCACGACAACGCAAGGCTAGGCAATGCACGGAAGGCAAGCAAAGAGTAACGGAAGGCAAGGAAGGCAAGGGAAAGCAAGGCAAGGCAAGGGTAACGGAAGGAACGGCACGGCAAGGGAAAACAAGGCAAAGGCACGAAAACGCACGGCTAGGCAATGCACGGCAAGGCAAGGAAAGGGTAACGGCAGGCAAGGCACGGTCAGGCAAGGCAAGGCTAATGCACGGCAAGGCAAGGAAAGGGTAACGCAAGGCATGGCACTGTCAGGCGAGCCAAGGCTAAGGCACGACAACGCAAGGCTAGGCAATGCACGGAAGGAAAGCAAAGAGTAACGGAAGGCAAGGAAAGCAAGGGAAAGCAAGGAAGGCAAGGGTAACGGAAGGAACGGCACGAAAAGGGGAAACAAGGCTAAGGCACGACAACACAGGGCTAGGCAATGCAGGGCAAGGCAAGTAAAGGGTAACGCAAGGCAAGGCACGGTTTGGGGAGGCAAGGCTAATGCACGACAACGGAAGGCTAGGCAATGCACGGAAGGCAAGCAAAGAGTAACGGAAGGCAAGGAATGCAAGGCAAAGCAAGGCAACGCAAGCAAGGCTATGGCAAGGTGAAAAAAGGCTAAGACACGACAACGCAAGGCTAGGCAATGCACGGAAGGCAAGCAAAGAGTAACGGAAGGCAAGGAAGGCAAGGGAAAGCAAGGCAAAGCAAGCAAGGATATGGCAAGGTGAAACAAGGCTAAGGCACCACAACGCACGGCTACGCAATGCACGGCCAGCCAAGGAAAAGGTAACGCAAGGCAAGGCACTGTGAGACAAGGCAAGGCTAATGCACGACAACGCAAGGCTAGGCAATGCACGGAAGGCAAGCAAAGAGTAACGGAAGGCAAGGAATGCAAAGGAAAGCAGGGGAAGGCAAGGGTAACGAAAGGGACGGCACGGTAAGGGGAAACAACGCTAAGGCACGACAACACAGGTCTAGGCAATGCAGGGCAAGGCAAGGAAAGGGTAACGCAAGGCATCGCACGGTTTGGGGAGGCAAGGCTAATGCACGACAACGCAAGGCTAGGCAATGCACGGAAGGCAAGCAAAGAGTAACGGAAGGCAAGGAAGTCAAGGGAAAGCAAGGCAAGGCAAGGGTAACGGAAGGAACGGCACGGCAAGGGGAAACAAGGCTAAGGCACGGCAACGCACGGCTAGGCAATGCACGGCAAGGCAAGGAAAAGGTAACGCAAGGCAAAGCACCTTGAGGCAAGGCAAGGCTGATGCAGGACAACGCACGGCTAGGCAATGCACGGCAAGGCAAGGAAAGGGTAACGCAAGGCAAGGCACGGTCAGGCGAGGCAAGGCTAAGGCACGACAACGCAAGGCTAGGCAATGCACGAAAGGCAAGCAAAGAGTAACGGAAGGCAAGGAAGGCAACGGAAAGCAGGGGAAGGCAAGGGTAACGGAAGGAACGGCACGGTAAGGGGAAACAATGCTAAGGCACGACAACGCAGGGCTGGGCAATGCACGGCAAGGCAAGGAAAGGGTAACGCAAGGCAAGGCACGGTCAGGCGAGGCAAGGGTAATGCACGACAACGCAAGGCTACGCAGTGCACGGCTAGGCAAGGAAAGAGTAACGGAAGGAAAGGAAGGAAAGGCAAAGCAAGGCAAGGCAAGTGTAACAAAAGGCAGGGCACGGCAAGGGGAAACAAGGCTAAGGCACGGCAACGCAAGGCTAAGCAATGCACGGCAAGGCAAGGAAAGGGTAACGCAAGGCAAGGCACGGTAAGGCAAGGCGAGGCTAATGCACGACAACGCACGGCTAGGCAATGCACGAAAGGCAAGCAAAGAGTAACGGAAGGCAAGGAAGGCAAGGAAAGCAGGGGAAGGCAAGGGTAACGGAAGGAACGGCACGGTAAGGGGAAACAAGGCTAAGGCACGACAACGCAGGGCTAGGCTATACACGGCAAGGCAAGGAAAGGGTAACGCAAGGCAAGGCACGGTCAGGCGAGGCAAGGGTAATGCACGACAACGCAAGGCTACGCAGTGCACGGCTAGGCAAGGAAAGAGTAACGGAAGGAAAGGAAGGCAAGGCAAAGAATGGCAAGGCAAGTGTAACAACAAGCACGGCACGGCAAGGGGAAACAAGGCTAAGGCACGACAACGCAAGGCTAGGCAATGCACGAAAGACAAACAAAGAGTAACGGAAGGCAAGGAAGGCAAGGGAAACCAATGCAAGGCAAGGGTAACGGAAGGAACGGCTCGGCAAGGGGAAACAAGGCTAAGGCACGGCAACGCAGGGCTAGTCAATGCACGGCAAGGCAAGGAAAGGGTAACGCAAGGCAAGGCACTGTCAGGCGAGGCAAAGCTAATGCACGACATCGCAAGGCTAGGCAGTGCACGGCTAGGGAAGGAAAGAGTAACGGAAGGAAAGGAAGGCAAGGCAAAGAATGGCAAGGCAAGTGTAACAACAAGCACGGCACGGCAAGGGGAAACAAGGCTAAGGCACGATAACGCAAGGCTAGGCAATGCACGGAAGGCAAGCAAAGAGTAACGGAAGGCAAGGAATGCAAAGGAAAGCAGGGGAAGGCAAGGGTAACGAAAGGAACGGCACGGTAAGGGGAAACAAGGCTAAGGCACGACAACAGAGGGCTAGGCAATGCAGGGCAAGGCAAGGAAAGTGTAACGCAAGGCAAGGCACGGTTTGGGGAGGAAAGGCTAATGCACGACAACGCAAGGCTAGGCAATGCACGGAAGGCAAGCAAAGAGTAACGGAAGGCAAGGAAGGCAAGGGAAAGCAAGGCAAGGCAAAGGTAACGGATGGAACGGCACGGCAAGGGGAAACAAGGCTAAGGCACGGCAACGCACGGCTAGGCAATGCACGGCAAGTCAAGGAAAGGGTAACGCAAGGCAAGGCACGGTCAGGCGAGGCAAGGCTAAGGCACGACAACGCAAGGCTAGGCAATGCACGAAAGGCAAGCAAAGAGTAAGGGAAGGCAAGGAAGGCAAGGGAAAGCAGGGGAAGGCAAGGGTAACGGAAGGAACGGCACGGTAAGGGGAAACAAGGCTAAGGCACGACAACGCAGGGCTAGGCAATGCACGGCAAGGCAAGGAAAGGGTAACGCAAGGCAAGGCACGGTCAGGCGAGGCAAGGGTAATGCACGACAACGCAAGGCTACGCAGTGCACGGCTAGGCAACGAAAGAGTAACGGAGGGAAAGGAAGGCAAGGCAAAGCAAGGCAAGGCAAGTGTAACAAGAGGCACGGCAAGGCAAGGGGAAACAAGGCTAAGGCACGGCAACGCAAGGCTAAGCAATGCAAAGCCAAGGAAGGAAAGGGTAACGCAAGGCAAGGCACGGTAAGGCAAGGCGAGGCTAATGCACGACAACGCACGGCTAGGCAATGCACGGCAAGGCAAGGAAAGGGTAACGCAAGGCAAGGCACGGTTAGGCGAGGCAAGGGTAAGGCACGACAACGCAAGGCTAGGCAATGCACGGAAGGCAAGCAAAGAGTAACGGAAGGCAAGGAATGCAAGGCAAACAAGGCAACGCAAGCAAGGCTATGGTAAGGTGAAAAAAGGCTAAGGCAGGACAACGCAAGCCTAGGCAATGAACGGAAGGCAAGCAAAGAGTAACGGAATGGAAGGGAGGCAAGGCAAAGCAAGCAAGGCTATGGCAGGGTGAAACAAGGCCAAGGCACCACAACGCACGGCTAGGCAATGCACGGCCAGCCAAAGAAAAGGTAACGAAAGTCAATGCACTGTGAGGCAAGGCAAGGCTAATGCACGACAGCGCAAGGCTAGGCAATGCACGGAAGGCAAGCAAAGAGTAACGGAAACCAAGGAAGGCAAGGGAAAGCAAGGCAAGGCAAGGGTAACGGAAGGAACGGCACGGCAAGCGGAAACAAGGCTAAGGCACGACAACGCACGGCTAGGCAATGCACGGCAAGGCAAGGAAAGGGTAACGCCAGGCAAGGCACGGTCAGGCAAGGCAAGGCTAATGCCCGACAACGCAAGGCTACGCAGTGCACGGCTAGGCAAGGAAAGAGTAACGGAAGGAAAGGAAGGCAAGGCAAAGAATGGCAAGGCAAGTGTAACAACAAGCACGGCACGGCAAGGGGAAACAAGGCTAAGGCACGATAACGCAAGGCTAGGCAATGCACGGAAGGCAAGCAAAGAGTAACGGAAGGCAAGGAATGCAAAGGAAAGCAGGGGAAGGCAAGGGTAACGAAAGGAACGGCACGGTAAGGGGACACAAGGCTAAGGCACGACAACTGAGGGCTAGGCAATGCAGGGCAAGGCAAGGAAAGTGTAACGCAAGGCAAGGCACGGTTTGGGGAGGCAAGGCTAATGCACGACAACGCAAGGCTAGGCAATGCACGGAAGGCAAGCAAAGAGTAACGGAAGGCAGGGAAGGCAAGGGAAAGCAAGGCAAGGCAAGGGTAACGGAAGGAACGGCACGGCAAGGGGAAACAAGGCTAAGGCACGGCAACGCACGGCTAGGCAATGCACGGCAAGGCAAGGAAAGGGTAACGCAAGGCAAGGCACGGTCAGGCGAGGCAAGGCTAAGGCACGACAACGCAAGGCTAGGCAATGCACGAAAGGCAAGCAAAGAGTAAGGGAAGGCAAGGAAGGCAAGGGAAAGCAGGGGAAGGCAAGGGTAACGGAAGGAACGGCACGGTAAGGGGAAACAAGGCTAAGGCACGACAACGCAGGGCTAGGCAATGCACGGCAAGGCAAGGAAAGGGTAACGCAAGGCAAGGCACGGTCAGGCGAGGCAAGGGTAATGCACGACAACGCAAGGCTACGCAGTGCACGGCTAGGCAACGAAAGAGTAACGGAAGGAAAGGAAGGCAAGGCAAAGCAAGGCAAGGCAAGTGTAACAAAAGGCACGGCAAGGCAAGGGGAAACAAGGCTAAGGCACGGCAACGCAAGGCTAAGCAATGCAAAGCCAAGGAAGGAAAGGGTAACGCAAGGCAAGGCACGGTAAGGCAAGGCGAGGCTAATGCACGACAACGCACGGCTAGGCAATGCACGGCAAGGCAAGGAAAGGGTAACGCAAGGCAAGGCACGGTTAGGCGAGGCAAGGGTAAGGCACGACAACGCAAGGCTAGGCAATGCACGGAAGGCAAGCAAAGAGTAACGGAAGGCAAGGAATGCAAGGCAAACAAGGCAACGCAAGCAAGGCTATGGTAAGGTGAAAAAAGGCTAAGGCAGGACAACGCAAGGCTAGGCAATGAACGGAAGGCAAGCAAAGAGTAACGGAATGGAAGGGAGGCAAGGCAAAGCAAGGCAAAGCAAGCAAGCCTATGGCAAGGTGAAACAAGGCCAAGGCACCACAACGCACGGCTAGGCAATGCACGGCCAGCCAAAGAAAAGGTAACGAAAGTCAATGCACTGTGAGGCAAGGCAAGGCTAATGCACGACAGCGCAAGGCTAGGCAATGCACGGAAGGCAAGCAAAGAGTAACGGAAACCAAGGAAGGCAAGGGAAAGCAAGGCAAGGCAAGGGTAACGGAAGGAACGGCACGGCAAGGGAAAACAAGCCTAAGGCTCGAAAACGCACGGCTAGGCAATGCACGGCAAGGCAAGGAAAGGGTAACGCCAGGCAAGGCACGGTCAGGCAAGGCATGGCTAATGCACGGCAAGGCAAGGAAAGGGTACCGCAAGGCATGGCACTGTCAGGCGAGGCAAGGCTAAGGCACGACAACGCAAGGCTAGGCAATGCACGGAAGGAAAGCAAAGAGTAACGGAAGGCAAGGAAAGCAAGGGAAAGCAAGGCAAGGCAATGGTAACGGAAGGAACGGCACGAAAAGGGGAAACAAGGCTAAAGCACGACAACAGAGGGCTAGGCAATGCAGGGCAAGGCAAGTAAAGGGTAACGCAAGGCAAGGCACTGTTTGGGGAGGCAAGGCTAATGCACGACAACGCAAGGCTAGGCAAAGCACGGAAGGCAAGCAAAGAGTAACGGAAGGCAAGGAATGCAAGGCAAAGCAAGGCAACGCAAGCAAGGCTATGGCAAGGTGAAAAAAGGCTAAGGCACGACCACGCAAGGCTAGGCAATGCACGGAAGGGAAGCAAAGAGTAACGGAAGGCAAGGAAGGCAAGGCAAAGCAAGGCAACGCAAGCAAGGCTATGGCAAGGTGAAAAAAGGCTAAGACACGACAACGCAAGGCTAGGTAATGCACGGAAGGCAAGCAAAGAGTAACGGAAGGCAAGGAATGCAAGGCAAAGCAAGGCAACGCAAGCAAGGCTATGGCTAGGTGAAAAAAGGCTAAGGCACGAACACGCAAGGGTAGGCAATGCACGGAAGGGAAGCAAAGAGTAACGGAAGGCAAGGAAGGCAAGGCAAAGCAAGGCAACGCAAGCAAGGCTATGGCAAGGTGAAACAAGGCTAAGGCACCACAACGCATGGCTAGGCAATGCACGGCCAGCCAAGGAAAAGGTAACGCAAGGCAAGGCACTCTGAGGCAAGGCAAGGCTAATGCACGACAGCGCAAGGCTAGGCAATGCACGGAAGGCAAGCAAAGAGTAACGGAAGGCAAGGAAGGCAAGGCAAAGCAAGGCAACGCAAGCAAGGCTATGGCAAGGTGAAAAAAGGCTAAGACACGACAACGCAAGGCTAGGCAATGCACGGAAGGCAAGCAAAGAGTAACGGAAGGCAAGGAATGCAAGGCAAAGCAAGGCAACGCAAGCAAGGCTATGGCTAGGTGAAAAAAGGCTAAGGCACGAACACGCAAGGGTAGGCAATGCACGGAAGGGAAGCAAAGAGTAACGGAAGGCAAGGAAGGCAAGGGAAACCAAGGCAAGGCAAGGGTAACGGAAGGAACGGCTCGGCAAGGGGAAACAAGGCTAAGGCACGGCAACGCAGGGCTAGGCAATGCACGGCAAGGCAAGGAAAGGGTAACGCAAGGCAAGGCACTGTCAGGTGAGGCAAAGCTAATGCACGACATCGCAAGGCTAGGCAGTGCACGGCTAGGGAAGGAAAGAGTAACGGAAGGAAAGGAAGGCAAGGCAAAGAATGGCAAGGCAAGTGTAACAACAGGCACGGCACGGCAAGGGGAAACAAGGCTAAGGCACGACAACGCAAGGCTAGGCAATGCACGGAAGGCAAGCAAAGAGTAACGGAAGGCAAGGAATGCAAAGGAAAGCAGGGGAAGGCAAGGGTAACGAAAGGAATGGCCCGGTAAGGGGAAACAAGGCTAAGGCACGACAACAGAGGGCTAGGCAATGCAGGGCAAGGCAAGGAAAGGGAAACGCAAGGCAAGGCACGGTTTGGGGAGGCAAGGCTAATGCACGACAACGCAAGGCTAGGCAATGCACGGAAGGCAAGCAAAGAGTAACGGAAGTCAAGGAAGGCAAGGGAAAGCAAGGCAAGGCAAGGGTAACGGAAGGAACGGCACGGCAAGGGGAAACAAGGCTAAGGCACGGCAACGCACGGCTAGGCAATGCATGGCAAGGCAAGGAAAGGGTAACGCAAGGCAAGGCACCGTGAGGCAAGGCAAGGCTGATGCACGACAACGCATGGCTAGGCAATGCACGGCAAGGCAAAGAAAGGGTAACGCAAGGCAAGGCACGGTCAGGCGAGGCAAGGCTAAGGCACGACAACGCAAGGCTTGGCAATTCACGAAAGGCAAGCAAAGAGTAACGGAAGGCAAGGAAGACAAGGGAAAGCAGGGGAAGGCAAGGGTAACGGAAGGAACGGCACGGTAAGGGGAAACAAGGCTAAGGCACGACAACGCAGGGCTAGGCAATGCACGGCAAGGCAAGGAAAGGGTAACGCAAGGCAAGGCACGGTCAGGCGAGGCAAGGGTAATGCACGACAACGCAAGGCTACGCAGTGCACGGCTAGGCAAGGAAAGAGTAACCGAAGGAAAGGAAGGCAAGGCAAAGCAAGGCAAGGCAAGTGTAACAAAAGGCACGGCAAGGCAAGGGGAAACAAGGCTAAGGCACGGCAACGCAAGGCTAAGCAATGCAAAGCCAGGGAAGGAAAGGGTAACGCAAGGCAAGGCACGGTAAGGCAAGGCGAGTCTAATGCACGACAACGCACGGCTAGGCAATGCACGGCAAGGCAAGGAAAGGGTAACGCAAGGCAAGGCACGGTTAGGCGAGGCAAGGCTAAGGCACGACAAGGCAAGGCTAGGCAATGCACGGAAGGCAAGCAAAGAGTAACGGAAGGCAAGGAATGCAAGGCAAAGCAAGGCAACGCAAGCAAGGCTATGGCAAGGTGAAAAAAGGCTAAGGCAGGACAACGCAAGGCTAGGCAATGCACGGAAGGCAAGGAAAGAGTAACGGAATGGAAGGAAGGCAAGGCAAAGCAAGGCAAAGCAAGCAAGGCTATGGCAAGGTGAAACAAGGCCAAGGCACCACAACGCACGGCTAGGGAATGCACGGCCAGCCAAAGAATAGGTAACGCAAGTCAAGGCACTGTGAGGCAAGGCAAGGCTAACGCACGACAGCGCAAGGCTAGGCAATGCACGGAAGGCAAGCAAAGAGTAACGGAAACCAAGGAAGGCAAGGGAAAGCAAGGCAAGGCAAGGGTAACGGAAGGAACGGCACGGCAAGTGGAAACAAGGCTAAGGCACGACAACGCACGGCTAGGCAATGCACGGCAAGGCAAGGAAAGGGTAACGCCAGGCAAGGCACGGTCAGGCAAGGCAAGGCTAATGCCCGACAAGGCAAGGCTAGGCAGTGCACAGCAAGGCAAGGAAAGGGTAACGCAAGGCAAGGCACGGTGAGGCAAGGCAAGGCTGATGCACGACAACGCACGGCTAGGCAATGCACGGCAAGGCAAGGAAAGGGCAACGCAAGGCAAGGCACGGTCAGGCGAGGCAAGGCTAAGGCACGACAACGCAAGGCTAGGCAATGCACGGAAGGCAAGCAAAGAGTAACGGAAGGCAAGGAAGGCAAGGGAAAGCAGGGGAAGGCAAGGGTAACGGAAGGAACGGCACGGTAAGTGGAAACAAGGCTATGGCACGACAACGCAGGGCTAGGCAATGCACGGCAAGGCAAGGAAAGGGTAACGCAAGGCAAGGCACGGTCAGGCGAGGCAAGGGTAATGTTCGACAACGAAAGGCTACGCAGTGCACGGCTAGGCAAGGAAAGAGTAACGGAAGGAAATGAAGGCAAGGCAAAGCAAGGCAAGGCAAGTGTAACAAATGGCACGGCACGGCAAGGGGAAACAAGGCTAAGGCACGGCAACGCAAGGATAAGCAATGAACGGCCAGGCAAGGAAAGGGTAACGCAAGGCAAGTCACGGTAAGGCAAGGCGAGGCTAATGCACGACAAGGCAAGGCTAGGCAATGCACGGCAAGGCAAGGAAAGGGTAACGCAGGGCAAGGCACGGTTAGGCGAGGCAAGGCTAAGGCACGACAACGCAAGGCTAGGCAATGCACGGAAGGCAAGCAAAGAGTAACGGAAAGCAAGGAATGTAAGGCAAAGCAAGGCAAAGCAAGCAAGTCTATGGCAAGGTGAAACAAGGCTAAGGCACCACAACGCACGGCTAGGCAATGCACGGCCAGCCAAGGAAAAGGTAACTCAAGGCAAGGCACTGTCAGGAAAGGCAAGGCTAATGCACGACAGCGCAAGGCTAGGCAATGCACGGAAGGCAAGCAAAGAGTAACGGAAACCAAGGAAGGCAAGGGAAAGAGAGCAAGGCAAGGGTAACGGAAGGAACGGCACGGCAAGGGGAAACAAGGCTAAGGCACGACAACGCAGGGCTAGGCAATGCACGGCAAGGCAAGGAAAGGGTAACGCAAGGCAAGGCACGGTCAGGCGAGGCAAGGGTAATGCACGACAAGGCAAGGCTAGGCAGTGCACGGCAAGGCAAGGAAAGGGTAACGCAAGGCAAGGCACGGTCAGGCGAGGCAAGGCTAAGGCACGACAACGCAAGGCTAGGCAATACACGAAAGGCAAGCAAAGAGTAACGGAAGGCAAGGAAGGCAAGGGAAAGCAGGGGAAGGCAAGGGTAACGGAAGGAACGGTACGGTAAGGGGAAACAAGGCTAAGGCACGACAACGCAGGGCTAGGCAATGCACGGCAAGGCAAGGAAAGGGTAACGCAAGGCAAGGCACGGTCAGGCGAGGCAAGGGCAATGCACGACAACGCAAGGCTACGCAGTGCACGGCTAGGCAAGGAAAGAGTAACGGAAGGCAAGGAAGACAAGGGAAAGCAAGGCAAGGCAAGGGTAACGGAAGGAACGGCACGGCAAGGGGAAACAAGGCTAAGACACGACAACGCAAGGCTAGGCAATGCACGGCCAGCCAAGGAAAAGGTAACGCAAGGCAAGGCACTCTGAGGCAAGGCAAGGCTAATGCACGACAGCGCAAGGCTAGGCAATGCACGGAAGGCAAGCAAAGAGTAACGGAAGGCAAGGAATGCAAAGGAAAGCAGGGGAAGGCAAGGGTAACGAAAGGAACGCCACGGTAAGGGGAAACCACGCTAAGGCACGAGAACACAGGGCTAGGCAATGCAGGGCAAGGCAAGGAAAGGGTAACGCAAGGCAAGGCACGGTTTGTGGAGGCAAGGCTAATGCACGACAACGCAAGGCTAGGCAATGCACGGAAGGCAAGCAAAGAGTAACGGAAACCAAGGAAGGCAAGGGAAAGCAAGGCAAGGCAAGGGTAACGGAAGGAACGGCACGGCAAGGGGAAACAAGGCTAAGGCACGACAACGCACGGCTAGGCAATGCACGGCAAGGCAAGGAAAGGGTAACGCCAGGCAAGGCACGGTCAGGCAAGGCAAGGCTAATGCCCGACAAGGCAAGGCTAGGCAGTGCACAGCAAGGCAAGGAAAGGGTAACTCAAGGCAAGGTACGGTCAGGCGAGGCAAGGCTAATGCACGCCATTGCAAGGCTAGGCAGTGCACGGCTAGGGAAGGAAAGAGTAACGGAAGGAAAGGAAGGCAAGGCAAAGAATGGCAAGGCAATTGTAACAAGAGGCACGGCACGGCAAGGGGAAACAAGGCTAAGGAACGACAACGCAAGGCTAGGCAATGCACGGAAGGCAAGCAAAGAGTAACGGAAGGCAAGGAATGCAAAGGAAAGAAGGGGAAGGCAAGGGTAACGAAAGGAACGGCACGGTAAGGGGAAACAAGGCTAAGGCACGACAACAGAGGGCTAGGCAATGCAGGGCAAGGCAAGGAAAGGGAACGTAAGGCAAGGCACGGTTTGGGGAGGCAAGGCTAATGCACGACAACGCAAGGCTAGGCAATGCACGGAAGGCAAGCAAAGAGTAACGGAAGGCAAGGAAGGCAAGGGAAAGCAAGGCAAGGCAAGGGTAACGGAAGGAATGGCACGGCAAGGGGAAAGAAGGCTAAGGCACGGCAACGCACGGCTAGGCAATGCACGGCAAGGCAAGGGAAGGGTAACGCAAGGCAAGGCACGGTGAGGCAAGGCAAGGCTGATGCACGACAACGCATGGCTAGGCAATGCACGGCATGGCAAAGAAAGGGTAACGCAAGGCAAGGCACGGTCAGGCGAGGCAAGGCTAAGGCACGACAACGCAAGGCTAGGCAATTCACGAAAGGCAAGCAAAGAGTAACGGAAGGCAAGGAAGGCAAGGGAAAGCAAGGCAAGGCAAGAGTAACGGAAAGAACGGCACGGTAAGGGGAAACAAGGCTAAGGCACGACAACGCAGGGCTAGGCAATGCACGGCAAGGCAAGGAAAGGGTAACGCAAGGCAAGGCACGGTCAGGCGAGGCAAGGGTAATGCACGACAACGCAAGGCTACGCAGTGCACGGCTAGGCAACGAAAGAGTAACGGAAGGAAATGAAGGCAAGGCAAAGCAAGGCAAGGCAAGTGTAACAAAAGGCACGGCAAGGCAAGGGGAAACAAGGCTAAGGCACGGCAACGCAAGGCTAAGCAATGCAAAGCCAGGGAAGGAAAGGGTAACGCAAGGCAAGGCACGGTAAGGCAAGGCGAGGCTAATGCACGACAACGCACGGCTAGGCAATGCACGGCAAGGCAAGGAAACGGTAACGCAAGGCATGGCACGGTTAGGCGAGGCAAGGGTAAGGCACGACAACGCAAGGCTAGGCAATGCACGGAAGGCAAGCAAAGAGTAACGGAAGGCAAGGAATGCAAGGCAAACAAGGCAACGCAAGCAAGGCTATGGCAAGGTGAAAAAAGGCTAAGGCAGGACAACGCAAGGCTAGGCAATGCACGGAAGGCAAGCAAAGAGTAACGGAATGGAAGGGAGGCAAGGCAAAGCAAGGCAAAGCAAGCAAGGCTATGGCAAGGTGAAACAAGGCCAAGGCACCACAACGCACGGCTAGGCAATGCACGGCCAGACAAAGAAAAGGTAACGCAAGTCAAGGCACTGTGAGGCAAGGCAAGGCTTATGCACGACAGCGCAAGCCTAGGCAATGCACGGAAGGCAAGCAAAGAGTAACGGAAACCAAGGAAGGCAAGGGAAAGCAAGGCAAGGCAAGGGTAACGGAAGGAACGGCACGGCAAGGGAAAACAAGGCAAAGGCACGAAAACGCACGGCTAGGCAATGCACGGCAAGGCAAGGAAAGGGTAACGGCAGGCAAGGCACGGTCAGGCAAGGCAGGGCTAATGCACGGCAAGGCAAGGAAAGGGTAACGCAAGGCATGGCACTGTCAGGCGAGCCAAGGCTAAGGCACGACAACGCAAGGCTAGGCAATGCACGGAAGGAAAGCAAAGAGTAACGGAAGGCAAGGAATGCAAGGCAAAGCAAGGCAACGCAAGCAAGGCTATGGCAAGGTGAAAAAAGGCTAAGGCACGACCACGGAAGGCTAGGCAATGCACGGAAGGGAAGCAAAGAGTAACGGAAGGCAAGGAAGGCAAGGCAAAGCAAGGCAACGCAAGCAAGGCTATGGCAAGGTGAAAAAAGGCTAAGACACGACAACGCAAGGCTAGGCAATGCACGGAAGGCAAGCAAAGAGTAACGGAAGGCAAGGAAGGCAAGGCAAAGCAAGGCAAAGAAAGCAAGGCTATGGAAAGGTAAAAAAAGGCTAAGGCACCACAACGCAGGGCTAGGCAATGCACGGCCAGCCAAGGAAAAGGTAACGCAAGGCAAGGCACTGTGAGGCAAGGCAAGGCTAATGCACGACAACGCAAGGCTAGGCAATGCACGGAAGGCAAGCAAAGAGTAACGGAAGGCAAGGAATGCAAAGGAAAGCAGGGGAAGGCAAGGGTAACGAAAGGGACGGCACGGTAAGGGGAAACAACGCTAAGGCACGACAACACAGGGCTAGGCAATGCAGGGCAAGGCAAGGAAAGGGTAACGCAAGGCATCGCACGGTTTGGGGAGGCAAGGCTAATGCACGACAACGCAAGGCTAGGCAATGCACGGAAGGCAAGGAAAGAGTAACGGAAGGCAAGGAAGTCAAGGGAAAGCAAGGCAAAGCAAGGGTAACGGAAGGAACGGCACGGCAAGGGGAAACAAGGCTAAGGCACGGCAACGCACGGCTAGGCAATGCACGGCAAGGCAAGGAAAAGGTAACGCAAGGCAAAGCACCTTGAGGCAAGGCAAGGCTGATGCAGGACAACGCACGGCTAGGCAATGCACGGCAAGGCAAGGTAAGGGTAACGCAAGGCAAGGCACGGTCAGGCGAGGCAAGGCTAAGGCACGACAACGCAAGGCTAGGCAATGCACGAAAGGCAAGCAAAGAGTAACGGAAGGCAAGGAAGGCAACGGAAAGCAGGGGAAGGCAAGGGTAACGGAAGGAACGGCACGGTAAGGGGAAACAAGGCTAAGGCACGACAACGCAGGGCTAGGCAATGCACTGCAAGGCAAGGAAAGGGTAACGCAAGGCAAGGCACGGTCAGGCGAGGTAAGAGTAATGCACGACAACTCAAGGCTACGCAGTGCACGGCTAGGCAAGGAAAGAGTAACGGAAGGAAAGGAAGGAAAGGCAAAGCAAGGCAAGGCAAGTGTAACAAAAGGCACGGCACGGCAAGGGGAAACAAGGCTAAGGCACGGCAACGCAAGGCTAAGCAATGCACGGCCAGGCAAGGAAAGGGTAACGCAAGGCAAGGCACGGTAAGGCAAGGCGAGGCTAATGCACGACAATGCACGGCTAGGCAATGCACGGCAACGCAAGGAAAGGGTAACGCAAGGCAAGGCACGGTTAGGCGAGGCAAGGATAAGGCACGACAACGCAAGGCTAGGCAATGCACGGAAGGCAAGCAAAGAGAAACGGAAGGCAAGGAATGCAAGGCAAAGCAAGGCAAAGCAAGTAAGTCTATGGCAAGGTGAAACAAGGCTAAGGCACGACAACGCACGGCTAGGCAAAGCACGGCCAGCCAAGGAAAAGGTAACGCAAGGCAAGGCACTCTGAGGCAAGGCAAGGCTAATGCACGACAGCGCAAGGCTAGGCAATGCACGGAAGGGAAGCAAAGAGTAACGGAAACCAAGGAAGGCAAGGGAAAGCAAGGCAAGGCAAGGGTAACGGAAGGAACGGCACGGCAAGGGAAAACAAGGCAAAGGCACGAAAACGCACGGCTAGGCAATGCACGGCAAGGCAAGGAAAGGGTAACGGCAGGCAAGGCACGGTCAGGCAAGGCAAGGCTAATGCACGGCAAGGCAAGGAAAGGGTAACGCAAGGCATGGCACTGTCAGGCGAGCCAAGGCTAAGGCACGACAACGCAAGGCTAGGCAATGCACGGAAAGAAAGCAAAGAGTAACGGAAGGCAAGGAAAGCAAGGGAAAGCAAGGCAAGGCAAGGGTAACGGAAGGAACGGCACGAAAAGGGGAAACAAGGCTAAGGCACGACAACACAGGGCTAGGCAATGCAGGGCAAGGCAAGTAAAGGGTAACGCAAGGCAAGGCACGGTTTGGGGAGGCAAGGCTAATGCACGACAACGGAAGGCTAGGCAATGCACGGAAGGCAAG
Organism: Macrotis lagotis; assembly: GCF_037893015.1. Classification (NCBI taxonomy): domain Eukaryota; kingdom Metazoa; phylum Chordata; class Mammalia; order Peramelemorphia; family Peramelidae; genus Macrotis; species Macrotis lagotis. The sequence continues at coordinate 91,814 of NW_027422208.1, forward strand.
CAAAGAGTAACGGAAGGCAAGGAATGCAAGGCAAAGCAAGGCAACGCAAGCAAGGCTATGGCAAGGTGAAAAAAGGCTAAGGCACGACCACGGAAGGCTAGGCAATGCACGGAAGGCAAGCAAAGAGTAACGGAATGGAAGGAAGGCAAGGCAAAGCAAGGCAAAGCAAGCAAGGCTATGGCAAGGTGAAACAAGGCTAAGGCACCACAACGCACGGCTAGACAATGCACGGCCAGTCAAGGAAAAGGTAACGCAAGGCAAGGCACTCTGAGGCAAGGCAAGGCTAATGCACGACAGCGCAAGGCTAGGCTATGCACGGAAGGCAAGCAAAGAGTAACGGAAGGCAAGGAATGCAAAGGAAAGCAGGGGAAGGCAAGGGTAACGAAAGGAACGCCACGGTAAGGGGAAACCACGCTAAGGCACGAGAACACAGGGCTAGGCAATGCAGGGCAAGGCAAGGAAAGGGTAACGCAAGGCAAGGCACGGTTTGGGGAGGCAAGGCTAATGCACGACAACGCAAGGCTAGGCAATGCACGGAAGGCAAACAAAGAGTAACGGAAACCAAGGAAGGCAAGGGAAAGCAAGGCAAGGCAAGGGTAACGGAAGGAACGGCACGGCAAGGGGAAACAAGGCTAAGGCACGACAACGCACGGCTAGGCAATGCACGGCAAGGCAAGGAAAGGGTAACGCCAGGCAAGGCACGGTCAGGCAAGGCAAGGCTAATGCCCGACAAGGCAAGGCTAGGCAGTGCACAGCAAGGCAAGGAAAGGGTAACTCAAGGCAAGGTACGGTCAGGCCAGGCAAGGCTAATGCACGACAACGCAAGGCTAGGCAATGCACGGAAGACAAACAAAGAGTAACGGAAGGCAAGGAAGGCAAGGGAAACCAAGGCAAGGCAAGGGTAACGGAAGGAACGGCTCGGCAAGGGGAAACAAGGCTAAGGCACGGCAACGCAGGGCTAGGCAATGCACGGCAAGGCAAGGAAAGGGTAACGAAAGGCAAGGCACTGTCAGGCGAGGCAAAGCTAATGCACGCCATCGCAAGGCTAGGCAGTGCACGGCTAGGGAAGGAAAGAGTAACGGAAGGAAAGGAAGGAAAGGCAAAGAATGGCAAGGCAAGTGTAACAAGAGGCACGGCACGGCAAGGGGAAACAAGGCTAAGGAACGACAACGCAAGGCTAGGCAATGCACGGAAGGCAAGCAAAGAGTAACGGAAGGCAAGGAATGCAAAGGAAAGCAGGGGAAGGCAAGGGTAACGACAGGAACGGCACGGTAAGGGGAAACAAGGCTAAGTCACGACAACAGAGGGCTAGGCAATGCAGGGCAAGGCAAGGAAAGGGAACGTAAGGCAAGGCACGGTTTGGGGAGGCAAGGCTAATGCACGACAACGCAAGGCTAGGCAATGCACGGAAGGCAAGCAAAGAGTAACGGAAGGCAAGGAAGGCAAGGGAAAGCAAGGCAAGGCAAGGGTAACGGAAGGAACGGCACGGCAAGGGGAAACAAGGCTAAGGCACGGCAACGCACGGCTAGGCAAAGCACGGCCAGCCAAGGAAAAGGTAACGCAAGGCAAGGCACTGTGAGGCGAGGCAAGGCTAATGCACGACAGCGCAAGGCTAGGCAATGCACGGAAGGCAAGCAAAGAGTAACGGAAACCAAGGAAGGCAAGGGAAAGCAAGGCAAGGCAAGGGTAACGGAAGGAACGGCACGGCAAGGGAAAACAAGGCAAAGGCACGAAAACGCACGGCTAGGCAATGCACGGCAAGGCAAGGAAAGGGTAACGGCAGGCAAGGCACGGTCAGGCAAGGCAAGGCTAATGCACGGCAAGGCAATGAAAGGGTAACGCAAGGCATGGCACTGTCAGGCGAGCCAAGGCTAAGGCACGACAACGCAAGGCTAGGCAATGCACGGAAAGAAAGCAAAGAGTAACGGAAGGCAAGGAAAGCAAGGGAAAGCAAGGCAAGGCAAGGGTAACGGAAGGAACGGCACGAAAAGGGGAAACAAGGCTAAGGCACGACAACACAGGGCTAGGCAATGCAGGGCAAGGCAAGTAAAGGGTAACGCAAGGCAAGGCACGGTTTGGGGAGGCAAGGCTAATGCACGACAACGGAAGGCTAGGCAATGCACGGAAGGCAAGCAAAGAGTAACGGTTGGCAAGGAATGCAAGGCAAAGAAAGGCAACGCAAGCAAGGCTATGGCAAGGTGAAAAAAGGCTAAGGCACGACCACGGAAGGCTAGGCAATGCACGGAAGGCAAGCAAAGAGTAACGGAATGGAAGGAAGGCAAGGCAAAGCAAGGCAAAGCAAGCAAGGCTATGGCAAGGTGAAACAAGGCTAAGGCACCACAACGCACGGCTAGACAATGCACGGCCAGTCAAGGAAAAGGTAACGCAAGGCAAGGCACTGTGAGGCAAGGCAAGGCTAATGCACGACAGCGCAAGGCTAGGCAATGCACGGAAGGCAAGTAAAGAGTAACGGAAACCAAGGAAGGCAAGGGAAAGCAAGGCAAGGCAAGGGTAACGGAAGGAACGGCACGGCAAGGGGAAACAAGGCTACGGCACGACAACGCACGGCTAGGCAATGCACGGCAAGGCAAGGAAAGGGTAACGCCAGGCAAGGCACGGTCAGGCAAGGCAAGGCTAATGCCCGACAAGGCAAGGCTAGGCAGTGCACAGCAAGGCAAGGAAAGGGTAACGCAAGGCAAGGCACGGTCAGGCGAGGCAAGGCTAATGCACGACAACGCAAGGCTAGGCAATGCAAGGAAGGCAAGCAAAGAGTAACGGAAGGCAAGGAAGGCAAGGGAAACCAAGGCAAGGCAAGGGTAACGGAAGGAACGGCTCGGCAAGGGGAAACAAGGCTAAGGCACGGCAACGCAGGGCTAGGCAATGCACGGCAAGGCAAGGAAATGGTAACGCAAGGCAAGGCACTGTCAGGCGAGGCAAAGCTAATGCACGCCATCGCAAGGCTAGGCAGTGCACGGCTAGGCAAGGAAAGAGTAACGGAAGGAAAGGAAGGCAAGGCAAAGAATGGCAAGGCAAGTGTAACAAGAGGCACGGCACGGCAAGGGGAAACAAGGCTAAGGAACGACAACGCAAGGCTAGGCAATGCACGGAAGGCAAGCAAAGAGTAACGGAAGGCAAGGAATGCAAAGGAAAGCAGGGGAAGGCAAGGGTAACGAAAGGAACGGCACGGTAAGGGGAAACAAGGCTAAGGCACGACAACAGAGGGCTAGGCAATGCAGGGCAAGGCAAGGAAAGGGAACGTAAGGCAAGGCACGGTTTGGGGAGGCAAGGCTAATGCACGACAACGCAAGGCTAGGCAATGCACGGAAGGCAAGCAAAGAGTAACGGAAGGCAAGGAAGGCAAGGGAAAGCAAGGCAAGGCAAGGGTAACGGAAGGAACGGCACGGCAAGGGGAAACAAGGCTAAGGCACGGCAACGCACGGCTAGGCAATGCACGGCAAGGCAAGGGAAGGGTAACGCAAGGCAAGGCACGGTGAGGCAAGGCAAGGCTGATGCACGACAACGCATGGCTAGGCAATGCACGGCAAGGCAAAGAAAGGGTAACGCAAGGCAAGGCACGGTCAGGCGAGGCAAGGCTAAGGCACGACAACGCAAGGCTAGGCAATGCACGGTAGGCAAGCAAAGAGTAACGGAAAGCAAGGAATGTAAGGCAAAGCAAGGCAAAGCAAGCAAGTCTATGGCAAGGTGAAACAAGGCTAAGGCACCACAACGCACGGCTAGGCAATGCACGGCCAGCCAAGGAAAAGGTAACTCAAGGCAAGGCACTGTCAGGAAAGGCAAGGCTAATGCACGACAGCGCAAGGCTAGGCAATGCACGGAAGGCAAGCAAAGAGTAACGGAAACCAAGGAAGGCAAGGGAAAGAGAGCAAGGCAAGGGTAACGGAAGGAACGGCACGGCAAGGGGAAACAAGGCTAAGGCACGACAACGCAGGGCTAGGCAATGCACGGCAAGGCAAGGAAAGGGTAACGCAAGGCAAGGCACGGTCAGGCGAGGCAAGGGTAATGCACGACAAGGCAAGGCTAGGCAGTGCACGGCAAGGCAAGGAAAGGGTAACGCAAGGCAAGGCACGGTCAGGCGAGGCAAGGCTAAGGCACGACAACGCAAGGCTAGGCAATACACGAAAGGCAAGCAAAGAGTAACGGAAGGCAAGGAAGGCAAGGGAAAGCAGGGGAAGGCAAGGGTAACGGAAGGAACGGTACGGTAAGGGGAAACAAGGCTAAGGCACGACAACGCAGGGCTAGGCAATGCACGGCAAGGCAAGGAAAGGGTAACGCAAGGCAAGGCACGGTCAGGCGAGGCAAGGGCAATGCACGACAACGCAAGGCTACGCAGTGCACGGCTAGGCAAGGAAAGAGTAACGGAAGGAAAGGAAGGCAAGGCAAAGCAAGGCAAGGCAAGTGTAACAAAAGGCACGGCACGGCAAGGGGAAACAAGGCTAAGGCACGGCAACGCACGGCTACGCAATGCACGGCAAGGCAAGGGAAGGGTAACGCAAGGCAAGGCACGGTGAGGCAAGGCAAGGCTGATGCACGACAACGCATGGCTAGGCAATGCACGGCATGGCAAAGAAAGGGTAACGCAAGGCAAGGCACGGTCAGGCGAGGCAAGGCTAAGGCACGACAACGCAAGGCTAGGCAATTCACGAAAGGCAAGCAAAGAGTAACGGAAGGCAAGGAAGGCAAGGGAAAGCAAGGCAAGGCAAGAGTAACGGAAAGAACGGCACGGTAAGGGGAAACAAGGCTAAGGCACGACAACGCAGGGCTAGGCAATGCACGGCAAGGCAAGGAAAGGGTAACGCAAGGCAAGGCACGGTCAGGCGAGGCAAGGGTAATGCACGACAACGCAAGGCTACGCAGTGCACGGCTAGGCAACGAAAGAGTAACGGAAGGAAAGGAAGGCAAGGCAAAGCAAGGCAAGGCAAGTGTAACAAAAGGCACGGCAAGGCAAGGGGAAACAAGGCTAAGGCACGGCAACGCAAGGCTAAGCAATGCAAAGCCAGGGAAGGAAAGGGTAACGCAAGGCAAGGCACGGTAAGGCAAGGCGAGGCTAATGCACGACAACGCACGGCTAGGCAATGCACGGCAAGGCAAGGAAACGGTAACGCAAGGCATGGCACGGTTAGGCGAGGCAAGGGTAAGGCACGACAACGCAAGGCTAGGCAATGCACGGAAGGCAAGCAAAGAGTAACGGAAGGCAAGGAATGCAAGGCAAACAAGGCAACGCAAGCAAGGCTATGGCAAGGTGAAAAAAGGCTAAGGCAGGACAACGCAAGGCTAGGCAATGCACGGAAGGCAAGCAAAGAGTAACGGAATGGAAGGGAGGCAAGGCAAAGCAAGGCAAAGCAAGCAAGGCTATGGCAAGGTGAAACAAGGCCAAGGCACCACAACGCACGGCTAGGCAATGCACGGCCAGACAAAGAAAAGGTAACGCAAGTCAAGGCACTGTGAGGCAAGGCAAGGCTTATGCACGACAGCGCAAGCCTAGGCAATGCACGGAAGGCAAGCAAAGAGTAACGGAAACCAAGGAAGGCAAGGGAAAGCAAGGCAAGGCAAGGGTAACGGAAGGAACGGCACGGCAAGGGAAAACAAGGCAAAGGCACGAAAACGCACGGCTAGGCAATGCACGGCAAGGCAAGGAAAGGGTAACGGCAGGCAAGGCACGGTCAGGCAAGGCAGGGCTAATGCACGGCAAGGCAAGGAAAGGGTAACGCAAGGCATGGCACTGTCAGGCGAGCCAAGGCTAAGGCACGACAACGCAAGGCTAGGCAATGCACGGAAGGAAAGCAAAGAGTAACGGAAGGCAAGGAATGCAAGGCAAAGCAAGGCAACGCAAGCAAGGCTATGGCAAGGTGAAAAAAGGCTAAGGCACGACCACGGAAGGCTAGGCAATGCACGGAAGGGAAGCAAAGAGTAACGGAAGGCAAGGAAGGCAAGGCAAAGCAAGGCAACGCAAGCAAGGCTATGGCAAGGTGAAAAAAGGCTAAGACACGACAACGCAAGGCTAGGCAATGCACGGAAGGCAAGCAAAGAGTAACGGAAGGCAAGGAAGGCAAGGCAAAGCAAGGCAAAGAAAGCAAGGCTATGGAAAGGTAAAAAAAGGCTAAGGCACCACAACGCAGGACTAGGCAATGCACGGCCAGCCAAGGAAAAGGTAACGCAAGGCAAGGCACTGTGAGGCAAGGCAAGGCTAATGCACGACAACGCAAGGCTAGGCAATGCACGGAAGGCAAGCAAAGAGTAACGGAAGGCAAGGAATGCAAAGGAAAGCAGGGGAAGGCAAGGGTAACGAAAGGGACGGCACGGTAAGGGGAAACAACGCTAAGGCACGACAACACAGGGCTAGGCAATGCAGGGCAAGGCAAGGAAAGGGTAACGCAAGGCATCGCACGGTTTGGGGAGGCAAGGCTAATGCACGACAACGCAAGGCTAGGCAATGCACGGAAGGCAAGGAAAGAGTAACGGAAGGCAAGGAAGTCAAGGGAAAGCAAGGCAAAGCAAGGGTAACGGAAGGAACGGCACGGCAAGGGGAAACAAGGCTAAGGCACGGCAACGCACGGCTAGGCAATGCACGGCAAGGCAAGGAAAAGGTAACGCAAGGCAAAGCACCTTGAGGCAAGGCAAGGCTGATGCAGGACAACGCACGGCTAGGCAATGCACGGCAAGGCAAGGTAAGGGTAACGCAAGGCAAGGCACGGTCAGGCGAGGCAAGGCTAAGGCACGACAACGCAAGGCTAGGCAATGCACGAAAGGCAAGCAAAGAGTAACGGAAGGCAAGGAAGGCAACGGAAAGCAGGGGAAGGCAAGGGTAACGGAAGGAACGGCACGGTAAGGGGAAACAAGGCTAAGGCACGACAACGCAGGGCTAGGCAATGCACTGCAAGGCAAGGAAAGGGTAACGCAAGGCAAGGCACGGTCAGGCGAGGTAAGAGTAATGCACGACAACTCAAGGCTACGCAGTGCACGGCTAGGCAAGGAAAGAGTAACGGAAGGAAAGGAAGGAAAGGCAAAGCAAGGCAAGGCAAGTGTAACAAAAGGCACGGCACGGCAAGGGGAAACAAGGCTAAGGCACGGCAACGCAAGGCTAAGCAATGCACGGCCAGGCAAGGAAAGGGTAACGCAAGGCAAGGCACGGTAAGGCAAGGCGAGGCTAATGCACGACAACGCACGGCTAGGCAATGCACGGCAACGCAAGGAACGGGTAACGCAAGGCAAGGCACGGTTAGGCGAGGCAAGGATAAGGCACGACAACGCAAGGCTAGGCAATGCACGGAAGGCAAGCAAAGAGAAACGGAAGGCAAGGAATGCAAGGCAAAGCAAGGCAAAGCAAGTAAGTCTATGGCAAGGTGAAACAAGGCTAAGGCACGACAACGCACGGCTAGGCAAAGCACGGCCAGCCAAGGAAAAGGTAACGCAAGGCAAGGCACTCTGAGGCAAGGCAAGGCTAATGCACGACAGCGCAAGGCTAGGCAATGCACGGAAGGGAAGCAAAGAGTAACGGAAACCAAGGAAGGCAAGGGAAAGCAAGGCAAGGCAAGGGTAACGGAAGGAACGGCACGGCAAGGGAAAACAAGGCAAAGGCACGAAAACGCACGGCTAGGCAATGCACGGCAAGGCAAGGAAAGGGTAACGGCAGGCAAGGCACGGTCAGGCAAGGCAAGGCTAATGCACGGCAAGGCAAGGAAAGGGTAACGCAAGGCATGGCACTGTCAGGCGAGCCAAGGCTAAGGCACGACAACGCAAGGCTAGGCAATGCACGGAAAGAAAGCAAAGAGTAACGGAAGGCAAGGAAAGCAAGGGAAAGCAAGGCAAGGCAAGGGTAACGGAAGGAACGGCACGAAAAGGGGAAACAAGGCTAAGGCACGACAACACAGGGCTAGGCAATGCAGGGCAAGGCAAGTAAAGGGTAACGCAAGGCAAGGCACGGTTTGGGGAGGCAAGGCTAATGCACGACAACGGAAGGCTAGGCAATGCACGGAAGGCAAGCAAAGAGTAACGGAAGGCAAGGAATGCAAGGCAAAGCAAGGCAACGCAAGCAAGGCTATGGCAAGGTGAAAAAAGGCTAAGGCACGACCACGGAAGGCTAGGCAATGCACGGAAGGCAAGCAAAGAGTAACGGAATGGAAGGAAGGCAAGGCAAAGCAAGGCAAAGCAAGCAAGGCTATGGCAAGGTGAAACAAGGCTAAGGCACCACAACGCACGGCTAGACAATGCACGGCCAGTCAAGGAAAAGGTAACGCAAGGCAAGGCACTCTGAGGCAAGGCAAGGCTAATGCACGACAGCGCAAGGCTAGGCTATGCACGGAAGGCAAGCAAAGAGTAACGGAAGGCAAGGAATGCAAAGGAAAGCAGGGGAAGGCAAGGGTAACGAAAGGAACGCCACGGTAAGGGGAAACCACGCTAAGGCACGAGAACACAGGGCTAGGCAATGCAGGGCAAGGCAAGGAAAGGGTAACGCAAGGCAAGGCACGGTTTGGGGAGGCAAGGCTAATGCACGACAACGCAAGGCTAGGCAATGCACGGAAGGCAAACAAAGAGTAACGGAAACCAAGGAAGGCAAGGGAAAGCAAGGCAAGGCAAGGGTAACGGAAGGAACGGCACGGCAAGGGGAAACAAGGCTAAGGCACGACAACGCACGGCTAGGCAATGCACGGCAAGGCAAGGAAAGGGTAACGCCAGGCAAGGCACGGTCAGGCAAGGCAAGGCTAATGCCCGACAAGGCAAGGCTAGGCAGTGCACAGCAAGGCAAGGAAAGGGTAACTCAAGGCAAGGTACGGTCAGGCCAGGCAAGGCTAATGCACGACAACGCAAGGCTAGGCAATGCACGGAAGACAAACAAAGAGTAACGGAAGGCAAGGAAGGCAAGGGAAACCAAGGCAAGGCAAGGGTAACGGAAGGAACGGCTCGGCAAGGGGAAACAAGGCTAAGGCACGGCAACGCAGGGCTAGGCAATGCACGGCAAGGCAAGGAAAGGGTAACGCAAGGCAAGGCACTGTCAGGCGAGGCAAAGCTAATGCACGCCATCGCAAGGCTAGGCAGTGCACGGCTAGGGAAGGAAAGAGTAACGGAAGGAAAGGAAGGCAAGGCAAAGAATGGCAAGGCAAGTGTAACAAGAGGCACGGCACGGCAAGGGGAAACAAGGCTAAGGAACGACAACGCAAGGCTAGGCAATGCACGGAAGGCAAGCAAAGAGTAACGGAAGGCAAGGAAGGCAAGGGAAAGCAAGGCAAGGCAAGGGTAACGGAAGGAACGGCACGGCAAGGGGAAACAAGGCTAAGGCACGGCAACGCACGGCTAGGCAATGCACGGCAAGGCAAGGAAAGGGTAACGCAAGGCAAGGCACGGTGAGGCAAGGCAAGGCTGATGCACGACAACGCATGGCTAGGCAATGCACGGCAAGGCAAAGAAAGGGTAACGCAAGGCAAGGCACGGTCAGGCGAGGCAAGGCTAAGGCACGACAACGCAAGGCTAGGCAATTCACGAAAGGCAAGCAAAGAGTAACGGAAGGCAAGGAAGGCAAGGGAAAGCAAGGCAAGGCAAGAGTAACGGAAGGAACGGCACGGTAAGGGGAAACAAGGCTAAGGCACGACAACGCAGGGCTAGGCAATGCACGGCAAGGCAAGGAAAGGGTAACGCAAGGCAAGGCACGGTCAGGCGAGGCAAGGGTAATGCACGACAACGCAAGGCTACGCAGTGCACGGCATAGGCAACGAAAGAGTAACCGAAGGAAAGGAAGGCAAGGCAAAGCAAGGTAAGGCAAGTGTAACAAAAGGCACGGCAAGGCAAGGGGAAACAAGGCTAAGGCACGGCAACGCAAGGCTAAGCAATGCAAAGCCAGGGAAGGAAAGGGTAACGCAAGGCAAGGCACGGTAAGGCAAGGCGAGGCTAATGCACGACAACGCACGGCTAGGCAATGCACGGCAAGGCAAGGAAAGGGTAACGCAAGGCAAGGCACGGTCAGGCGAGGCAAGGGTAATGCACGACAACGCAAGGCTACGCAGTGCACGGCTAGGCAAGGAAAGAGTAACGGAAGGAAAGGAAGGAAAGGCAAAGCAAGGCAAGGCAAGTGTAACAAAAGGCACGGCACGGCAAGGGGAAACAAGGCTAAGGCACGGCAACGCAAGGCTAAGCAATGCACGGCCAGGCAAGGAAAGGGTAACGCAAGGCAAGGCACGGTAAGGCAAGGCGAGGCTAATGCACGACAACGCACGGCTAGGCAATGCACGGCAAGGCAAGGAAAGGGTAACGCAAGGCAAGGCACGGTTAGGCGAGGCAAGGCTAAGGCACGGCAACGCAAGGCTAAGCAATGCACGGCCAGGCAAGGAAAGGGTAACGCAAGGCAAAGCACGGTAAGGCAAGGCGAGGCTAATGCACGACAACGCACGGCTAGGCAATGCACGGCAAGGCAAGGAAAGGGTAACGCAAGGCAAGGCACGGTTAGGCGAGGCAAGGCTAAGGCACGACAACGCAAGGCTAGGCAATGCACGGAAGGCAAGCAAAGAGAAACGGAAGGCAAGGAAGGCAAGGCAAAGCAAGGCAACGCAAGCAAGGCTATGGCAAGGTGAAAAAAGGCTAAGGCACGACAACGCAAGGCTAGGCAATGCACGGAAGGCAAGCAAAGAGTAACGGAATGGAAGGAAGGCAAGGCAAAGCAAGGCAAAGCAAGCAAGGCTATGGCAAGGTGAAACAAGGCTAAGGCACCACAACGCACGGCTAGACAATGCACGGCCAGTCAAGGAAAAGGTAACGCAAGGCAAGGCACTGTGAGGCAAGGCAAGGCTAATGCACGACAGCGCAAGGCTAGGCAATGCACGGAAGGCAAGTAAAGAGTAACGGAAACCAAGGAAGGCAAGGGAAAGCAAGGCAAGGCAAGGGTAACGGAAGGAACGGCACGGCAAGGGGAAACAAGGCTAAGGCACGACAACGCACGGCTAGGCAGTGCACAGCAAGGCAAGGAAAGGGTAACGCAAGGCAAGGCACGGTCAGGCGAGGCAAGGCTAATGCACGACAACGCAAGGCTTGGCAATGCACGGAAGGCAAGCAAAGAGTAACGGAAGGCAAGGAAGGCAAGTCAAAGCAAGGCAACGCAAGCAAGGCTATGGCAAGGTGAAAAAAGGCTAAGACACGACAACGCAAGGCTAGGCAATGCATGGCCAGCCAAGGAAAAGGTAACGCAAGGCAAGGCACTCTGAGGCAAGGCAAGGCTAATGCACGACAGCGCAAGGCTAGGCTATGCACGGAAGGCAAGCAAAGAGTAACGGAAGGCAAGGAATGCAAAGGAAAGCAGGGGAAGGCAAGGGTAACGAAAGGAACGCCACGGTAAGGGGAAACCACGCTAAGGCACGAGAACACAGGGCTAGGCAATGCAGGGCAAGGCAAGGAAAGGGTAACGCAAGGCAAGGCACGGTTTGGGGAGGCAAGGCTAATGCACGACAACGCAAGGCTAGGCAATGCACGGAAGGCAAACAAAGAGTAACGGAAACCAAGGAAGGCAAGGGAAAGCAAGGCAAGGCAAGGGTAACGGAAGGAACGGCACGGCAAGGGGAAACAAGGCTAAGGCACGACAACGCACGGCTAGGCAATGCACGGCAAGGCAAGGAAAGGGTAACGCCAGGCAAGGCACGGTCAGGCAAGGCAAGGCTAATGCCCGACAAGGCAAGGCTAGGCAGTGCACAGCAAGGCAAGGAAAGGGTAACTCAAGGCAAGGTACGGTCAGGCCAGGCAAGGCTAATGCACGACAACGCAAGGCTAGGCAATGCACGGAAGACAAACAAAGAGTAACGGAAGGCAAGGAAGGCAAGGGAAAGCAAGGCAAGGCAAGGGTAACGGCAGGAACGGCTCGGCAAGGGGAAACAAGGCTAAGGCACGGCAACGCAGGGCTAGGCAATGCACGGCAAGGCAAGGAAAGGGTAACGCAAGGCAAGGCACTGTCAGGCGAGGCAAAGCTAATGCACGCCATCGCAAGGCTAGGCAGTGCACGGCTAGGGAAGGAAAGAGTAACGGAAGGAAAGGAAGGAAAGGCAAAGAATGGCAAGGCAAGTGTAACAAAAGGCACGGCACGGCAAGGGGAAACAAGGCTAAGGAACGACAACGCAAGGCTAGGCAATGCACGGAAGGCAAGCAAAGAGTAACGGAAGGAAAGGAAGGCAAGGGAAAGCAAGGCAAGGCAAGAGTAACGGAAGGAACGGCACGGTAAGGGTAAACAAGGCTAAGGCACGACAACGCAGGGCTAGGCAATGCACGGCAAGGCAAGGAAAGGGTAACGCAAGGCAAGGCTCGGTCAGGCGAGGCAAGGGTAATGCACGACAACGCAAGGCTACGCAGTGCACGGCTAGGCAACGAAAGAGTAACGGAAGGAAAGGAAGGCAAGGCAAAGCAAGGCAAGGCAAGTGTAACAAAAGGCACGGCAAGGCAAGGGGAAACAAGGCTAAGGCACGGCAACGCAAGGCTTAGCAATGCAAAGCCAGGGAAGGAAAGGGTAACGCAAGGCAAGGCACGGTAAGGCAAGGCGAGGCTAATGCACGACAACGCACGGCTAGGCAATGCAGGGCAAGGCAAGGAAAGGGTAACGCAAGGCATGGCACGGTTAGGCGAGGCAAGGGTAAGGCACGACAACGCAAGGCTAGGCAATGCACGGAAGGCAAGCAAAGAGTAACGGAAGGCAAGGAATGCAAGGCAAACAAGGCAACGCAAGCAAGGCTATGGCAAGGTGAAAAAAGGCTAAGGCAGGACAACGCAAGGCTAGGCAATGCACGGAGGGCAAGCAAAGAGTAACGGAATGGAAGGGAGGCAAGGCAAAGCAAGGCAAAGCAAGCAAGGCTATGGCAAGGTGAAACAAGGCCAAGGCACCACAACGCACGGCTAGGCAATGCACGGCCAGCCAAAGAAAAGGTAACGCAAGTCAAGGCACTGTGATGCAAGGCAAGGCTTATGCACGACAGCGCAAGGCTAGGCAATGCACGGAAGGCAAGCAAAGAGTAACGGAACCCAAGGAAGGCAAGGGAAAGCAAGGCAAGGCAAGGGTAACGGAAGGAACGGCACGGCAAGGGAAAACAAGGCAAAGGCACGAAAACGCACGGCTAGGCAATGCACGGCAAGGCAAGGAAAGGGTAACGGCAGGCAAGGCACGGTCAGGCAAGGCAAGGCTAATGCACGGCAAGGCAAGGAAAGGGTAACGCAAGGCATGGCACTGTCAGGCGAGCCAAGGCTAAGGCACGACAACGCAAGGCTAGGCAATGCACGGAAGGAAAGCAAAGAGTAACGGAAGGCAAGGAAAGCAAGGGAAAGCAAGGCAAGGCAAGGGTAACGGAAGGAACGGCACGAAAAGGGGAAACAAGGCTAAGGCACGACAACACAGGGCTAGGCAATGCAGGGCAAGGCAAGTAAAGGGTAACGCAAGGCAAGGCACGGTTTGGGGAGGCAAGGCTAATGCACGACAACGGAAGGCTAGGCAATGAACGGAAGGCAAGCAAAGAGTAACGGAAGGCAAGGAATGCAAGGCAAAGCAAGGCAACGCAAGCAAGGCTATGGCAAGGTGAAAAAAGGCTAAGGCACGACCACGGAAGGCTAGGCAATGCACGGAAGGGAAGCAAAGAGTAACGGAAGGCAAGGAAGGCAAGGCAAAGCAAGGCAACGCAAGCAAGGCTATGTCAAGGTGAAAAAAGGCTAAGACACGACAACGCAAGGCTAGGCAATGCACGGAAGGCAAGCAAAGAGTAACGGAAGGCAAGGAAGGCAAGGGAAAGCAAGGCAAAGCAAGCAAGGCTATGGCAAGGTGAAACAAGGCTAAGGCACCACAACGCACGGCTACGCAATGCACGGCCAGCCAAGGAAAAGGTAACGCAAGGCAAGGCACTGTGAGACAAGGCAAGGCTAATGCACGACAACGCAAGGCTAGGCAATGCACGGAAGGCAAGCAAAGAGTAACGGAAGGCAAGGAATGCAAAGGAAAGCAGGGGAAGGCAAGGGTAACGAAAGGGACGGCACGGTAAGGGGAAACAACGCTAAGGCACGACAACACAGGTCTAGGCAATGCAGGGCAAGGCAAGGAAAGGGTAACGCAAGGCATCGCACGGTTTGGGGAGGCAAGGCTAATGCACGACAACGCAAGGCTAGGCAATGCACGGAAGGCAAGCAAAGAGTAACGGAAGGCAAGGAAGTCAAGGGAAAGCAAGGCAAGGCAAGGGTAACGGAAGGAACGGCACGGCAAGGGGAAACAAGGCTAAGGCACGGCAACGCACGGCTAGGCAATGCACGGCAAGGCAAGGAAAAGGTAACGCAAGGCAAAGCACCTTGAGGCAAGGCAAGGCTGATGCAGGACAACGCACGGCTAGGCAATGCACGGCAAGGCAAGGAAAGGGTAACGCAAGGCAAGGCACGGTCAGGCGAGGCAAGGCTAAGGCACGACAACACAAGGCTAGGCAATGCACGAAAGGCAAGCAAAGAGTAACGGAAGGCAAGGAAGGCAACGGAAAGCAGGGGAAGGCAAGGGTAACGGAAGGAACGGCACGGTAAGGGGAAACAATGCTAAGGCACGACAACGCAGGGCTGGGCAATGCACGGCAAGGCAAGGAAAGGGTAACGCAAGGCAAGGCACGGTCAGGCGAGGCAAGGGTAATGCACGACAACGCAAGGCTACGCAGTGCACGGCTAGGCAAGGAAAGAGTAACGGAAGGAAAGGAAGGAAAGGCAAAGCAAGGCAAGGCAAGTGTAACAAAAGGCAGGGCACGGCAAGGGGAAACAAGGCTAAGGCACGGCAACGCAAGGCTAAGCAATGCACGGCCAGGCAAGGAAAGGGTAACGCAAGGCAAGGCACGGTAAGGCAAGGCGAGGCTAATGCACGACAACGCACGGCTAGGCAATGCACGGCAAGGCAAGGAAAGGGTAACGCAAGGCAAGGCACGGTTAGGCGAGGCAAGGATAAGGCACGACAACGCAAGGCTAGGCAATGCACGTTAGGCAAGCAAAGAGAAACGGAAGGCAAGGAATGCAAGGCAAAGCAAGGCAAAGCAAGTAAGTCTATGGCAAGGTGAAACAAGGCTAAGGCACGACAACGCACGGCTAGGCAAAGCACGGCCAGCCAAGGAAAAGGTAACGCAAGGCAAGGCACTGTGAGGCGAGGCAAGGCTAATGCACGACAGCGCAAGGCTAGGCAATGCACGGAAGGCAAGCAAAGAGTAACGGAAACCAAGGAAGGCAAGGGAAAGCAAGGCAAGGCAAGGGTAACGGAAGGAACGGCACGGCAAGGGGAAACAAGTCTAAGGCACGACAACGCACGGCTAGGCAATGCACGGCAAGGCAAGGAAAGGGAAACGCCAGGCAAGGCACGGTCAGGCAAGGCAATGCTAATGCACGACAAGGCAAGGCTAAGCAGTGCACGGCAAGGCAAGGAAAGGGTAACGCAAGGCAAGGCACGGTCAGGCGAGGCAAGGCTAAGGCACGACAACGCAAGGCTAGGAAATGCCCGAAAGGCTAGCAAAGAGTAACGGAAGGCAAGGAAGGCAAGGGAAAGCAGGGGAAGGCAAGGGTAACGGAAGGAACGGCACGGTAAGGGGAAATAAGGCTAAGGCACGACAACGCAGGGCTAGGCAATGCACGGCAAGGCAAGGAAAGGGTAACGCAAGGCAAGGCACGGTCAGGCGAGGCAAGGGTAATGCACGACAACGCAAGGCTACGCAGTGCACGGCTAGGCAAGGAAAGAGTAACGGAAGGAAAGGAAGGCAAGGCAAAGCAAGGCAAGGCAAGTGTAACAAAAGGCACGGCACGGCAAGGGGAAACAAGGCTAAGGCACGGCAACGCAAGGCTAAGCAATGCACGGCCAGGCAAGGAAAGGGTAACGCAAGGCAAAGCACGGTAAGGCAAGGCGAGGCTAATGCACGACAACGCACGGCTAGGCAATGCACGGCAAGGCAAGGAAAGGGTAACGCAAGGCAAGGCACGGTTAGGCGAGGCAAGGCTAAGGCACGACAACGCAAGGCTAGGCAATGCACGGAAGGCAAGCAAAGAGAAACGGAAGGCAAGGAAGGCAAGGCAAAGCAAGGCAACGCAAGCAAGTCTATGGCAAGGTGAAAAAAGGCTAAGGCACGACAACGCAAGGCTAGGCAATGCACGGAAGGCAAGCAAAGAGTAACGGAATGGAAGGACGGCAAGGCAAAGCAAGGCAAAGCAAGCAAGGCTATGGCAAGGTGAAACAAGGCTAAGGCACCACAACGCACGGCTAGACAATGCACGGCCAGTCAAGGAAAAGGTAACGCAAGGCAAGGCACTGTGAGGCAAGGCAAGGCTAATGCACGACAGCGCAAGGCTAGGCAATGCACGGAAGGCAAGTAAAGAGTAACGGAAACCAAGGAAGGCAAGGGAAAGCAAGGCAAGGCAAGGGTAACGGAAGGAACGGCACGGCAAGGGGAAACAAGGCTAAGGCACGACAACGCACGGCTAGGCAATGCACGGCAAGGCAAGGAAAGGGTAACGCAAGGCAAGGCACGGTCAGGCGAGGCAAGGGTAATGCACGACAACGCAAGGCTACGCAGTGCACGGCTAGGCAAGGAAAGAGTAACGGAAGGAAAGGAAGGAAAGGCAAAGCAAGGCAAGGCAAGTGTAACAAAAGGCACGGCACGGCAAGGGGAAACAAGGCTAAGGCACGGCAACGCAAGGCTAAGCAATGCACGGCCAGGCAAGGAAAGGGTAACGCAAGGCAAGGCACGGTAAGGCAAGGCGAGGCTAATGCACGACAACGCACGGCTAGGCAATGCACGGCAAGGCAAGGAAAGGGTAACGCAAGGCAAGGCACGGTTAGGCGAGGCAAGGCTAAGGCACGACAACGCAAGGCTAGGCAATGCACGGAAGGCAAGCAAAGAGAAACGGAAGGCAAGGAATGCAAGGCAAAGCAAGGCAAACAAGTAAGTCTATGGCAAGGTGAAAAAAGGCTAAGGCACGACAACGCACGGCTAGGCAATGCACGGAAGGCATGCAAAGAGTAACGGAATGGAAGGAAGGCAAGGCAAAGCAAGGCAAAGCAAGCAAGGCTATGGCAAGGTGAAACAAGGCTAAGGCACCACAACGCATGGCTAGACAATGCACGGCCAGTCAAGGAAAAGGTAACGCAAGGCAAGGCACTGTGAGGCAAGGCAAGGCTAATGCACGACAGCGCAAGGCTAGGCAATGCACGGAAGGCAAGTAAAGAGTAACGGAAACCAAGGAAGGCAAGGGAAAGCAAGGCAAGGCAAGGGTAACGGAAGGAACGGCACGGCAAGGGGAAACAAGGCTAAGGCACGACAACGCACGGCTAGGCAATGCACGGCAAGGCAAGGAAAGGGTAACGCCAGGCAAGGCACGGTCAGGCAAGGCAAGGCTAATGCCCGACAAGGCAAGGCTAGGCAGTGCACAGCAAGGCAAGGAAAGGGTAACGCAAGGCAAGGCACGGTCAGGCGAGGCAAGGCTAAGGCACGACAACGCAAGGCTAGGCAATGCACGAAAGGCTAGCAAAGAGTAACGGAAGGCAAGGAAGGCAAGGGAAAGCAGGGGAAGGCAAGGGTAACGGAAGGAACGGCACGGTAACGGGAAACAAGGCTAAGGCACGACAACGCAGGGCTAGGCAATGCACGGCAAGGCAAGGAAAGGGTAAGGCAAGGCAAGGCACGGTCAGGCGAGGCAAGGGTAATGCACGACAACGCAAGGCTACGCAGTGCACGGCTAGGCAAGGAAAGAGTAACGGAAGGAAAGGAAGGCAAGGCAAAGCAAGGCAAGGCAAGTGTAACAAAAGGCACGGCACGGCAAGGGGAAACAAGGCTAAGGCACGACAACGCACGGCTAGGCAATGCACGGCAAGGCAAGGAAAGGGTAACGCCAGGCAAGGCACGGTCAGGCAAGGCAAGGCTAATGCCCGACAAGGCAAGGCTAGGCAGTGCACAGCAAGGCAAGGAAAGGGTAACGCAAGGCAAGGCACGGTCAGGCGAGGCAAGGCTAATGCACGACAACGCAAGGCTAGGCAATGCACGGAAGGCAAGCAAAGAGTAACGGAAGGCAAGGAAGGCAAGGCAAAGCAAGGCAACGCAAGCAAGGCTATGGCAAGGTGAAAAAAGGCTAAGACACGACAACGCAAGGCTAGGCAATGCACGGCCAGCCAAGGAAAAGGTAACGCAAGGCAAGGCACTCTGAGGCAAGGCAAGGCTAATGCACGACAGCGCAAGGCTAGGCTATGCACGGAAGGCAAGCAAAGAGTAACGGAAGGCAAGGAATGCAAAGGAAAGCAGGGGAAGGCAAGGGTAACGAAAGGAACGCCACGGTAAGGGGAAACCACGCTAAGGCACGAGAACACAGGGCTAGGCAATGCATGGCAAGGCAAGGAAAGGGTAACGCAAGGCAAGGCACGGTTTGGGGAGGCAAGGCTAATGCACGACAACGCAAGGCTAGGCAATGCACGGAAGGCAAACAAAGAGTAACGGAAACCAAGGAAGGCAAGGGAAAGCAAGGCAAGGCAAGGGTAACGGAAGGAACGGCACGGCAAGGGGAAACAAGGCTAAGGCACGACAACGCACGGCTAGGCAATGCACGGCAAGGCAAGGAAAGGGTAACGCCAGGCAAGGCACGGTCAGGCAAGGCAAGGCTAATGCCCGACAAGGCAAGGCTAGGCAGTGCACAGCAAGGCAAGGAATGGGTAACTCAAGGCAAGGCACGGTCAGGCGAGGCAAGGCTAATGCACGACAACGCAAGGCTAGGCAACGCACGGAAGACAAAAAAAGAGTAACGGAAGGCAAGGAAGGCAAGGGAAACCAAGGCAAGGCAAGGGTAACGGAAGGAACGGCTCGGCAAGGGGAAACAAGGCTAAGGCACGGCAACGCAGGGCTAGGCAATGCACGGCAAGGCAAGGAAAGGGTAACGCAAGGCAAGGCACTGTCAGACGAGGCAAAGCTAATGCACGCCATCGCAAGGCTAGGCAGTGCACGGCTAGGGAAGGAAAGAGTAACGGAAGGAAAGGAAGGCAAGGCAAAGAATGGCAAGGCAAGTGTAACAAGAGGCACGGCACGGCAAGGGGAAACAAGGCTAAGGAACGACAACGCAAGGCTAGGCAATGCACGGAAGGCAAGCAAAGAGTAACGGAAGGCAAGGAATGCAAAGGAAAGCAGGGGAAGGCAAGGGTAACGAAAGGAACGTCACGGTAAGGGGAAACAAGGCTAAGGCACGACAACAGAGGGCTAGGCAATGCAGGGCAAGGCAAGGAAAGGGAACGTAAGGCAAGGCACGGTTTGGGGAGGCAAGGCTAATGCACGACAACGCAAGGCTAGGCAATGCACGGAAGGCAAGCAAAGAGTAACGGAAGGCAAGGAAGGCAAGGGAAAGCAAGGCAAGGCAAGGGTAACGGAAGGAACGGCACGGCAAGGGAAAACAAGGCAAAGGCACGAAAACGCACGGCTAGGGAATGCACGGCAAGGCAAGGAAAGGGTAACGGCAGGCAAGGCACGGTCAGGCAAGGCAAGGCTAATGCACGGCAAGGCAAGGAAAGGGTAACGCAAGGCATGGCACTGTCAGGCGAGCCAAGGCTAAGGCACGACAACGCAAGGCTAGGCAATGCACGGAAGGAAAGCAAAGAGTAACGGAAGGCAAGGAAAGCAAGGGAAAGCAAGGCAAGGCAAGGGTAACGGAAGGAACGGCACGAAAAGGGGAAACAAGGCTAAGGCACGACAACACAGGGCTAGGCAATGCAGGGCAAGGCAAGGAAAGGGTAACGCAAGGCAAGGCACGGTTTGGGGAGGCAAGGCTAATGCACGACAACGGAAGGCTAGGCAATGCACGGAAGGCAAGCAAAGAGTAACGGAAGGCAAGGAATGCAAGGCAAAGCAAGGCAACGCAAGCAAGGCTATGGCAAGGTGAAAAAAGGCTAAGGCACGACCACGGAAGGCTAGGCAATGCACGGAAGGGAAGCAAAGAGTAACGGAAGGCAAGGAAGGCAAGGCAAAGCAAGGCAACGCAAGCAAGGCTATGGCAAGGTGAAAAAAGGCTAAGACACGACAACGCAAGGCTAGGCAATGCACGGAAGGCAAGCAAAGAGTAACGGAAGGCAAGGAAGGCAAGGGAAAGCAAGGCAAAGCAAGCAAGGCTATGGCAAGGTGAAACAAGGCTAAGGCACCACAACGCACGGCTACGCAATGCACGGCCAGCCAAGGAAAAGGTAACGCAAGGCAAGGCACTGTGAGACAAGGCAAGGCTAATGCACGACAACGCAAGGCTAGGCAATGCACGGAAGGCAAGCAAAGAGTAACGGAAGGCAAGGAATGCAAAGGAAAGCAGGGGAAGGCAAGGGTAACGAAAGGGACGGCACGGTAAGGGGAAACAACGCTAAGGCACGACAACACAGGTCTAGGCAATGCAGGGCAAGGCAAGGAAAGGGTAACGCAAGGCATCGCACGGTTTGGGGAGGCAAGGCTAATGCACGACAACGCAAGGCTAGGCAATGCACGGAAGGCAAGCAAAGAGTAACGGAAGGCAAGGAAGTCAAGGGAAAGCAAGGCAAGGCAAGGGTAACGGAAGGAACGGCACGGCAAGGGGAAACATGGCTAAGGCACGGCAACGCACGGCTAGGCAATGCACGGCAAGGCAAGGAAAAGGTAACGCAAGGCAAAGCACCTTGAGGCAAGGCAAGGCTGATGCAGGACAACGCACGGCTAGGCAATGCACGGCAAGGCAAGGAAAGGGTAACGCAAGGCAAGGCACGGTCAGGCGAGGCAAGGCTAAGGCACGACAACGCAAGGCTAGGCAATGCACGAAAGGCAAGCAAAGAGTAACGGAAGGCAAGGAAGGCAACGGAAAGCAGGGGAAGGCAAGGGTAACGGAAGGAACGGCACGGTAAGGGGAAACAATGCTAAGGCACGACAACGCAGGGCTAGGCAATGCACGGCAAGGCAAGGAAAGGGTAACGCAAGGCAAGGCACGGTCAGGCGAGGCAAGGGTAATGCACGACAACGCAAGGCTACGCAGTGCACGGCTAGGCAAGGAAAGAGTAACGGAAGGAAAGGAAGGAAAGGCAAAGCAAGGCAAGGCAAGTGTAACAAAAGGCAGGGCACGGCAAGGGGAAACAAGGCTAAGGCACGGCAACGCAAGGCTAAGCAATGCACGGCCAGGCAAGGAAAGGGTAACGCAAGGCAAGGCACGGTAAGGCAAGGCGAGGCTAATGCACGACAACGCACGGCTAGGCAATGCACGGCAAGGCAAGGAAAGGGTAACGCAAGGCAAGGCACGGTTAGGCGAGGCAAGGATAAGGCACGACAACGCAAGGCTAGGCAATGCACGGAAGGCAAGCAAAGAGAAACGGAAGGCAAGGAATGCAAGGCAAAGCAAGGCAAAGCAAGTAAGTCTATGGCAAGGTGAAACAAGGCTAAGGCACGACAACGCACGGCTAGGCAAAGCACGGCCAGCCAAGGAAAAGGTAACGCAAGGCAAGGCACTGTGAGGCGAGGCAAGGCTAATGCACGACAGCGCAAGGCTAGGCAATGCACGGAAGGCAAGCAAAGAGTAACGGAAACCAAGGAAGGCAAGGGAAAGCAAGGCAAGGCAAGGGTAACGGAAGGAACGGCTCGGCAAGGGGAAACAAGTCTAAGCCACGACAACGCACGGCTAGGCAATGCACGGCAAGGCAAGGAAAGGGTAACGCCAGGCAAGGCACGGTCAGGCAAGGCAAGGCTAATGCACGACAAGGCAAGGCTAGGCAGTGCACGGCAAGGCAAGGAAAGGGTAACGCAAGGCAAGGCACGGTCAGGCGAGGCAAAGCTAAGGCACGACAACGCAAGGCTAGGCAATGCACGAAAGGCTAGCAAAGAGTAACGGAAGGTAAGGAAGGCAAGGGAAAGCAGGGGAAGGCAAGGGTAACGGAAGGAACGGCACGGTAAGGGAAAACAAGGCTAAGGCACGACAACGCAGGGCTAGGCAATGCACGGCAAGGCAAGGAAAGGGTAACGCAAGGCAAGGCACGGTCAGGCGAGGCAAGGGTAATGCACGACAACGCATGGCTACGCAGTGCACGGCTAGGCAAGGAAAGAGTAACGGAAGGAAAGGAAGGCAAGGCAAAGCAAGGCAAGGCAAGTGTAACAAAAGGCACGGCACGGCAAGGGGAAACAAGGCTAAGGCACGGCAACGCAAGGCTAAGCAATGCACGGCCAGGCAAGGAAAGGGTAACGCAAGGCAAAGCACGGTAAGGCAAGGCGAGGCTAATGCACGACAACGCACGGCTAGGCAATGCACGGCAAGGCAAGGAAAGGGTAACGCAAGGCAAGGCACGGTTAGGCGAGGCAAGGCTAAGGCACGACAACGCAAGGCTAGGCAATGCACGGAAGGCAAGCAAAGAGAAACGGAAGGCAAGGAAGGCAAGGCAAAGCAAGGAAACGCAAGCAAGTCAATGGCAAGGTGAAAAAAGGCTAAGGCACGACAACGCAAGGCTAGGCAATGCACGGAAGGCAAGCAAAGAGTAACGGAATGGAAGGACGGCAAGGCAAAGCAAGGCAAAGCAAGCAAGGCTATGGCAAGGTGAAACAAGGCTAAGGCACCACAACGCACGGCTAGACAATGCACGGCCAGTCAAGGAAAAGGTAACGCAAGGCAAGGCACTGTGAGGCAAGGCAAGGCTAATGCACGACAGCGCAAGGCTAGGCAATGCACGGAAGGCAAGTAAAGAGTAACGGAAACCAAGGAAGGCAAGGGAAAGCAAGGCAAGGCAAGGGTAACGGAAGGAACGGCACGGCAAGGGGAAACAAGGCTAAGGCACGACAACGCACGGCTAGGCAATGCACGGCAAGGCAAGGAAAGGGTAACGCCAGGCAAGGCACGGTCAGGCAAGGCAAGGCTAATGCCCGACAAGGCAAGGCTAGGCAGTGCACAGCAAGGCAAGGAAAGGGTAACGCAAGGCAAGGCACGGTCTGGCGAGGCAAGGCTAATGCACGACAACGCAAGGCTAGGCAATGCAAGGAAGGCAAGCAAAGAGTAACGGAAGGCAAGGAAGGCAAGGGAAACCAAGGCAAGGCAAGGGTAACGGAAGGAACGGCTCGGCAAGGGGAAACAAGGCTAAGGCACGGCAACGCAGGGCTAGGCAATGCACGGCAAGGCAAGGAAATGGTAACGCAAGGCAAGGCACTGTCAGGCGAGGCAAAGCTAATGCACGACATCGCAAGGCTAGGCAGTGCACGGCTAGGCAAGGAAAGAGTAACGGAAGGAAAGGAAGGCAAGGCAAAGAATGGCAAGGCAAGTGTAACAACAGGCACGGCACGGCAAGGGGAAACAAGGCTAAGGCACGAAAACGCAAGGCTAGGCAATGCACGGAAGGCAAGCAAAGAGTAACGGAAGGCAAGGAATGCAAAGGAAAGCAGGGGAAGGCAAGGGTAACGAAAGGAACGGCACGGTAAGGGGAAACAAGGCTAAGGCACGACAACAGAGGGCTAGGCAATGCAGGGCAAGGCAAGGAAAGGGTAACGCAAGGCAAGGCACGGTTTGGGGAGGGAAGGCTAATGCACGACAACGCAAGGCTAGGCAACGCAAGGAAGGCAAGCAAAGAGTAACGGAAGGCAAGGAAGGCAAGGGAAAGCAAGGCAAGGCAAGGGTAACGGAAGGAACGGCACGGCAAGGGGAAACAAGGCTAAGGCACGGCAACGCACGGCTAGGCAATGCACGGCAAGGCAAGGAAAAGGTAAAGCAAGGCAAAGCACCTTGAGGCAAGGCAAGGCTGATGCAGGACAACGCACGGCTAGGCAATGCACGGCAAGGCAAGGAAAGGGTAACGCAAGGCAAGGCACGGTCAGGCGAGGCAAGGCTAAGGCACGACAACGCAAGGCTAGGCAATGCACGAAAGGCAAGCAAAGAGTAACGGAAGGCAAGGAAGGCAAGGGAAAGCAGGGGAAGGCAAGGGTAACGGAAGAAACGGCACGGTAAGGGGAAACAAGGCTAAGGCACGACAACGCAGGGCTAGGCAATGCACGGCAAGGCAAGGAAAGGTAACGCAAGGCAAGGCACGGTCAGGCGAGGCAAGGGTAATGCACGACAACGCAAGGCTACGCAGTGCACGGCTAGGCAAGGAAAGAGTAACGGAAGGAAAGGAAGGAAAGGCAAAGCAAGGCAAGGCAAGTGTAACAAAAGGCACGGCACGGCAAGGGGAAACAAGGCTAAGGGTAATGCACGGCAACGCAAGGCTAAGCAATGCACGGCCAGGCAAGGAAAGGGTAACGCAAGGCAAGGCACGGTAAGGCAAGGCGAGGCTAATGCACGACAACGCACGGCTAGGCAATGCACGGCAAGGCATGGAAAGGGTAACGCAAGGCAAGGCACGGTTAGGCGAGGCAAGGCTAAGGCACGACAACGCAAGGCTAGGCAATGCACGGAAGGCAAGCAAAGAGAAACGGAAGGCAAGGAATGCAAGGCAAAGCAAGGCAAACAAGTAAGTCTATGGCAAGGTGAAACAAGGCTAAGGCACGACAACGCACGGCTAGGCAATGCACGGCCAGCCAAGGAAAAGGTAACGCAAGGCAAGGCACTGTGAGGCGATGCAAGGCTAATGCACGACAGCGCAAGGCTAGGCAATGCACGGAAGGCAAGCAAAGAGTAACGGAAACCAAGGAAGGCAAGGGAACGCAAGGCAAGGCAAGGGTACCGGAAGGAACGGCACGGCAAGGGGAAACAAGTCTAAGGCACGACAACGCACGGCTAGGCAATGCACGGCAAGGCAAGGAAAGGGTAACGCCAGGCAAGGCACGGTCAGGCAAGGCAAGGCTAATGCACGACAAGGCAAGGCTAGGCAGTGCACGGCAAGGCAAGGAAAGGGTAACGCAAGGCAAGGCACGGTCAGGCGAGGCAAGGCTAAGGCACGACAACGCAAGGCTAGGCAATGCACGAAAGGCTAGCAAAGAGTAACGGAAGGGAAGGAAGGCAAGGGAAAGCAGGGGAAGGCAAGGGTAACGGAAGGAACGGCACGGTAAGGGGAAACAAGGCTAAGGCACGACAACGCAGGGCTAGGCAATGCACGGCAAGGCAAGGAAAGGGTAACGCAAGGCAAGGCACGGTCAGGCGAGGCAAGGGTAATGCACGACAACGCAAGGCTACGCAGTGCACGGCTAGGCAAGGAAAGAGTAACGGAAGGAAAGGAAGGCAAGGCAAAGCAAGGCAAGGCAAGTGTAACAAAAGGCACGGCACGGCAAGGGGAAACAAGGCTAAGGCACGGCAACGCAAGGCTAAGCAATGCACGGCCAGGCAAGGAAAGGGTAACGCAAGGCAAAGCACGGTAAGGCAAGGCGAGGCTAATGCACCACAACGCACGGCTAGGCAATGCACGGCAAGGCAAGGAAAGGGTAACGCAAGGCAAGGCACGGTTAGGCGAGGCAAGGCTAAGGCACGACAACGCAAGGCTAGGCAATGCACGGAAGGCAAGCAAAGAGAAACGGAATGCAAGGAAGGCAAGGCAAAGCAAGGCAACGCAAGCAAGGCTATGGCAAGGTGAAAAAAGGCTAAGGCACGACAACGCAAGGCTAGGCAATGCAAGGAAGGCAAGCAAAGAGTAACGGAATGGAAGGAAGGCAAGGCAAAGCAAGGCAAAGCAAGCAAGGCTATGGCAAGGTGAAACAAGGCTAAGGCACCACAACGCACGGCTAGACAATTCACGGCCAGTCAAGGAAAAGGTAACGCAAGGCAAGGCACTGTGAGGCAAGGCAAGGCTAATGCACGACAGCGCAAGGCTAGGCAATGCACGGAAGGCAAGTAAAGAGTAACGGAAACCAAGGAAGGCAAGGGAAAGCAAGGCAAGGCAAGGGTAACGGAAGGAACGGCACGGCAAGGGGAAACAAGTCTAAGGCACGACAACGCACGGCTAGGCAATGCACGGCAAGGCAAGGAAAGGGTAACGCCAGGCAAGGCACGGTCAGGCAAGGCAAGGCTAATGCCCGACAAGGCAAGGCTAGGCAGTGCACAGCAAGGCAAGGAAAGGGTAACGCAAGGCAAGGCACGGTCAGGCGAGGCAAGGCTAATGCACGACAACGCAAGGCTAGGCAATGCACGGAAGGCAAGCAAAGAGTAACGGAAGGCAAGGAAGGCAAGGGAAACCAAGGCAAGGCAAGGGTAACGGAAGGAACGGCTCGGCAAGGGGAAACAAGGCTAAGGCACGGCAACGCAGGGCTAGGCAATGCACGGCAAGGCAAGGAAAGGGTAACGCAAGGCAAGGCACGGTGAGGCAAGGCAAGGCTGATGCACGAAAACGCACGGCTAGGCAATTCACGGCAAGGCAATGAAAGGGTAACGCAAGGCAAGGCACTGTCAGGCGAGGCAAAGCTAATGCACGACATCGCAAGGCTAGGCAGTGCACGGCTAGGCAAGGAAAGAGTAACGGAAGGAAAGGAAGGCAAGGCAAAGAATGGCAAGGGAAGTGTAACAACAGGCACGGCACGGCAAGGGGAAACAAGGCTAAGGCACGACAACGCAAGGCTAGGCAATGCACGGAAGGCAAGCAAAGAGTAACGGAAGGCAAGGAATGCAAAGGAAAGCAGGGGAAGGCAAGGGTAACGAAAGGAACGGCACGGTAAGGGGAAACAAGGCTAAGGCACGACAACAGAGGGCTAGGCAATGCAGGGCAAGGCAAGGAAAGGGTAACGCAAGGCAAGGCACGGTTTGGGGAGGGAAGGCTAATGCACGACAACGCAAGGCTAGGCAATGCAAGGAAGGCAAGCAAAGAGTAACGGAAGGCAAGGAAGGCAAGGGAAAGCAAGGCAAGGCAAGGGTAACGGAAGGAACGGCACGGCAAGGGGAAACAAGGCTAAGGCACGGCAACGCACGGCTAGGCAATGCACGGCAAGGCAAGGAAAGGGTAACGCAAGGCAAGGCACGGTGAGGCAAGGCAAGGCTGATGCACGAAAACGCACGGCTAGGCAATTCACGGCAAGGCAATGAAAGGGTAACGCAAGGCAAGGCACGGTCACGCGAGGCAAGGCTAAGGCACGACAACGCAAGGCTAGGCAATTCACGAAAGGCAAGCAAAGGGTAACGGAAGGCAAGGAAGGCAAGGGAAAGCAGGGGAAGGC
Organism: Macrotis lagotis; assembly: GCF_037893015.1. Lineage (NCBI taxonomy): Eukaryota > Metazoa > Chordata > Mammalia > Peramelemorphia > Peramelidae > Macrotis > Macrotis lagotis. Next base: position 118,867 of record NW_027422208.1, read on the forward strand.
AAGGGTAACGGAAGGAACGGCACGGTAAGGGGAAACAAGGCTAAGGCACGACAACGCAGGGCTAGGCAATGCACGGCAAGGCAAGGAAAGGGTAACGCAAGGCAAGGCACGGTCAGGCGAGGCAAGGGTAATGCACGACAACGCAAGGCTACGCAGTGCACAGCTAGGCAAGGAAAGAGTAACGGAAGGAAAGGAAGGCAATGCAAATCAAGGCAAGGCAAGTGTAACAAAAGGCACGGCAAGGCAAGGGGAAACAAGGCTAAGGCACGGCAACGCAAGGCTAAGCAATGCAAAGCCAGGGAAGGAAAGGGTAACGCAAGGCAAGGCACGGTATGGCAAGGCGAGGCTAATGCACGACAACGCACGGCTAGGCAATGCACGGCAAGGCAAGGAAAGGGTAACGCAAGGCAAGGCACGGTTAGGCGAGGCAAGGGTAAGGCACGACAACGCAAGGCTAGGCAATGCACGGAAGGCAAGCAAAGAGTAACGGAAGGCAAGGAATGCAAGGCAAAGCAAGGCAACGCAAGCAAGTCTATGGCAAGGTGAAAAAAGGCTAAGGCAGGACAACGCAAGGCTAGGCAATGCACGGCCAGCCAAAGAAAAGGTAACGCAAGTCAAGGCACTGTGAGGCAAGGCAAGGCTAATGCACGACAGCGCAAGGCTAGGCAAAGCACGGAAGGCAAGCAAAGAGTAACGGAAACCAAGGAAGGCAAGGGAAAGCAAGGCAAGGCCAGGGTAACGGAAGGAACGGCACGGCAAGGGGAAACAAGGCTAAGGCACGACAACGCACGGCTAGGCAATGCACGGCAAGGCAAGGAAAGGGTAACGCCAGGCAAGGCACGGTCAGGCAAGGCAAGGCTAATGCCCGACAAGGCAAGGCTAGGCAGTGCACAGCAAGGCAAGGAAAGGGTAACGCAAGGCAAGGCACGGTGAGGCAAGGCAAGGCTGATGCACGACAACGCACGGCTAGGCAATGCACGGCAAGGCAAGGAAAGGGTAACGCAAGGCAAGGCACGGTCAGGCGAGGCAAGGCTAAGGCACGACAACGCAAGGCTAGGCAATGCACGAAAGGCAAGCAAAGAGTAACGGAAGGCAAGGAAGGCAAGGGAAAGCAGGGGAAGGCAAGGGTAACGGAAGGAACGGCACGGTAAGGGGAAACAAGGCTAAGGCACGACAACGCACGGCTAGGCAATGCACGGCAAGGCAAGGAAAGGGTAACGCAAGGCAAGGCACGGTAAGGCAAGGCGAGGCTAATGCACGACAACGCACGGCTAGGCAATGCACGGCAAGGCAAGGAAAGAGAAACGGAAGGCAAGGAAGGCAAGGCAAAGGAAGGCAACGCAAGAAAGGCTATGGCAAGGTGAAAAAAGGCTAAGGCACGACAACGCAAGGCTAGGCAATGCACGGAAGGCAAGCAAAGAGTAACGGAATGGAAGGAAGGCAAGGCAAAGCAAGGCAAAGCAAGCAAGGCTATGGCAAGGTGAAAAAAGGCTAAGGCACCACAACGCACGGCTAGGCAATGCACGGCCAGCCAAGGAAAAGGTAACGCAAGGCAAGGCACTGTGAGGCAAGGCAAGGCTAATGCACGACAGCGGAAGGCTAGGCAATGCACGGAAGGCAAGCAAAGAGTAACGGAAACCAAGGAAGGCAAGGGAAAGCAAGGCAAGGCAAGGGTAACGGAAGGAACGGCACGGCAAGCGGAAACAAGGCTAAGGCACGACAACGCACGGCTAGGCAATGCACGGCAAGGCAAGGAAAGGGTAACGCCAGGCAAGGCACGGTCAGGCAAGGCAAGGCTAATGCCCGACAACGTAAGGCTACGCAGTGCACGGCTAGGCAAGGAAAGAGTAACGGAAGGAAAGGAAGGAAAGGCAAAGCAAGGCAAGGCAAGTGTAACAAAAGACACGGCACGGCAAGGGGAAACAAGTCTAAGGCACGGCAACGCAAGGCTAAGCAATGCACGGCCAGGCAAGGAAAGGGTAACGCAAGGCAAGGCACTGTCAGGCGAGGCAAGGCTAAGGCACGACAACGCAAGGCTAGGCAATGCACGGAAGGCAAGCAAAGAGTAACGGAAGGCAAGGAATGCAAGGCAAAGCAAGGCAAAGCAAGCAAGGCTATGGCAAGTTGAAACAAGGCTAAGGCACCACAACGCACGGCTAGCCAATGCACGGCCAGCCAAGGAAACGGTAACGCAAGGCAAGGGACTCTGAGGCAAGGCAAGGCTAATGCACGACAGCGCAAGCCTAGGCAATGCACGGAAGGCAAGCTAATAGTAACGGAAACCAAGGAAGGCAAGGGAAAGCAAGGCAAGGCAAGGGTAACGGAAGGAACGGCACGGCACGGGGAAACAAGGCTAAGGCACGGCAACGCACGGCTAGGCAATGCACGGCAAGGCAAGGAAAAGGTAACGCAAGGCAAAGCACCTTGAGGCAAGGCAAGGCTGATGCACGACAACGCACGGCTAGGCAATGCACGGCAAGGCAAGGAAAGGGTAACGCAAGGCAAGGCACGGTCAGGCGAGGCAAGGCTAAGGCACGACAACGTAAGGCTAGGCAATGCACGAAAGGCAAGCAAAGAGTTACGGAAGGCAAGGAAGGCAAGGGAAAGCAGGGGAAGGCAAGGGTAACGGAAGGAACGGCACGGTAAGGGGAAACAAGGCTAAGGCACGACAACGCAGGGCTAGGCAATACACGGCAAGGCAAGGAAAGGGTAACGCAAGGCAAGGCACGGTCAGGCGAGGCAAGGGTAATGCACGACAACGCAAGGCTACGCAGTGCACGGCTAGGCAAGGAAAGAGTAACGGAAGGAAAGGAAGGCAAGGCAAAGAATGGCAAGGCAAGTGTAACAACAAGCACGGCACGGCAAGGGGAAACAAGGCTAAGGCACGACAACGCAAGGCTAGGCAATGCACGGAAGACAAACAAAGAGTAACGGAAGGCAAGGAAGGCAAGGGAAACCAATGCAAGGCAAGGGTAACGGAAGGAACGGCTCGGCAAGGGGAAACAAGGCTAAGGCACGGCAACGCAGGGCTAGGCAATGCACGGCAAGGCAAGGAAAGGGTAACGCAAGGCAAGGCACTGTCAGGCGAGGCAAAGCTAATGCACGACATCGCAAGGCTAGGCAGTGCACGGCTAGGGAAGAAAAGAGTAACGGAAGGAAAGGAAGGCAAGGCAAAGAATGGCAAGGCAAGTGTAACAACAAGCACGGCACGGCAAGGGGAAACAAGTCTAAGGCACGATAACGCAAGGCTAGGCAATGCACGGAAGGCAAGCAAAGAGTAACGGAAGGCAAGGAATGCAAAGGAAAGCAGGGGAAGGCAAGGGTAACGAAAGGAACGGCACGGTAAGGGGAAACAAGGCTAAGGCACGACAACAGAGGGCTAGGCAATGCAGGGCAAGGCAAGGAAAGTGTAACGCAAGGCAAGGCACGGTTTGGGGAGGCAAGGCTAATGCACGACAACGCAAGGCTAGGCAATGCACGGAAGGCAATCAAAGAGTAACGGAAGGCAAGGAAGGCAAGGGAAAGCAAGGCAAGGCAAGGGTAACGGAAGGAACGGCACGGCAAGGGGAAACAAGGCTAAGGCACGGCAACGCACGGCTAGGCAATGCACGGCAAGGCAAGGAAAGGGTAACGCAAGGCAAGGCACGGTCAGGCGAGGCAAGGCTAAGGCACGACAACGCAAGGCTAGGCAATGCACGAAAGGCAAGCAAAGAGTAAGGGAAGGCAAGGAAGGCAAGGGAAAGCAGGGGAAGGCAAGGGTAACGGAAGGAACGGCACGGTAAGGGGAAACAAGGCTAAGGCACGACAACGCAGGGCTAGGCAATGCACGGCAAGGCAAGGAAAGGGTAACGCAAGGCAAGGCACGGTCAGGCGAGGCAAGGGTAATGCACGACAACGCAAGGCTACGCAGTGCACGGCTAGGCAACGAAAGAGTAACGGAGGGAAAGGAAGGCAAGGCAAAGCAAGGCAAGGCAAGTGTAACAAGGCACGGCAAGGCAAGGGGAAACAAGGCTAAGGCACGGCAACGCAAGGCTAAGCAATGCAAAGCCAAGGAAGGAAAGGGTAACGCAAGGCAAGGCACGGTAAGGCAAGGCGAGGCTAATGCACGACAACGCACGGCTAGGCAATGCACGGCAAGGCAAGGAAAGGGTAACGCAAGGCAAGGCACGGTTAGGCGAGGCAAGGGTAAGGCACGACAACGCAAGGCTAGGCAATGCACGGAAGGCAAGCAAAGAGTAACGGAAGGCAAGGAATGCAAGGCAAACAAGGCAACGCAAGCAAGGCTATGGTAAGGTGAAAAAAGGCTAAGGCAGGACAACGCAAGGCTAGGCAATGAACGGAAGGCAAGCAAAGAGTAACGGAATGGAAGGGAGGCAAGGCAAAGCAAGGCAAAGCAAGCAAGGCTATGGCAAGGTGAAACAAGGCCAAGGCACCACAACGCACGGCTAGGCAATGCACGGCCAGCCAAAGAAAAGGTAACGAAAGTCAATGCACTGTGAGGCAAGGCAAGGCTAATGCACGACAGCGCAAGGCTAGGCAATGCACGGAAGGCAAGCAAAGAGTAACGGAAACCAAGGAAGGCAAGGGAAAGCAAGGCAAGGCAAGGGTAACGGAAGGAACGGCACGGCAAGCGGAAACAAGGCTAAGGCACGACAACGCACGGCTAGGTAATGCACGGCAAGGCAAGGAAAGGGTAACGCCAGGCAAGGAACGGTCAGGCAAGGCAAGGCTAATGCCCGACAACGCAAGGCTACGCAGTGCACGGCTAGGCAAGGAAAGAGTAACGGAAGGAAAGGAAGGCAAGGCAAAGAATGGAAAGGCAAGTGTAACAACAAGCACGGCACGGCAAGGGGAAACAAGGCTAAGGCACGATAACGCAAGGCTAGGCAATGCACGGAAGGCAAGCAAAGAGTAACGGAAGGCAAGGAATGCAAAGGAAAGCAGGGGAAGGCAAGGGTAACGAAAGGAACGGCACGGTAAGGGGAAACAAGGCTAAGGCACGACAACAGAGGGCTAGGCAATGCAGGGCAAGGCAAGGAAAGTGTAACGCAAGGCAAGGCACGGTTTGGGGAGGCAAGGCTAATGCACGACAACGCAAGGCTAGGCAATGCACGGAAGGCAAGCAAAGAGTAACGGAAGGCAAGGAAGGCAAGGGAAAGCAAGGCAAGGCAAGGGTAACGGAAGGAACGGCACGGCAAGGGGAAACAAGGCTAAGGCACGGCAACGCACGGCTAGGCAATGCACGGCAAGGGAAGGAAAGGGTAACGCAAGGCAAGGCACGGTCAGGCGAGGCAAGGCTAAGGCACGACAACGCAAGGCTAGGCAATGCACGAAAGGCAAGCAAAGAGTAAGGGAAGGCAAGGAAGGCAAGGGAAAGCAGGGGAAGGCAAGGGTAACGGAAGGAACGGCACGGTAAGGGGAAACAAGGCTAAGGCACGACAACGCAAGGCTAGGCAATGCACGGAAGGCAAGCAAAGAGTAACGGAAGGCAAGGAATGCAAGGCAAACAAGGCAACGCAAGCAAGGCTATGGTAAGGTGAAAAAAGGCTAAGGCAGGACAACGCAAGGCTAGGCAATGAACGGAAGGCAAGCAAAGAGTAACGGAATGGAAGGGAGGCAAGGCAAAGCAAGGCAAAGCAAGCAAGCCTATGGCAAGGTGAAACAAGGCCAAGGCACCACAACGCACGGCTAGGCAATGCACGGCCAGCCAAAGAAAAGGTAACGAAAGTCAATGCACTGTGAGGCAAGGAAGGCTAATGCACGACAGCGCAAGGCTAGGCAATGCACGGAAGGCAAGCAAAGAGTAACGGAAACCAAGGAAGGCAAGGGAAAGCAAGGCAAGGCAAGGGTAACGGAAGGAACGGCACGGCAAGGGAAAACAAGCCTAAGGCTCGAAAACGCACGGCTAGGCAATGCACGGCAAGGCAAGGAAAGGGTAACGCCAGGCAAGGCACGGTCAGGCAAGGCATGGCTAATGCACGGCAAGGCAAGGAAAGGGTAACGCAAGGCATGGCACTGTCAGGCGAGGCAAGGCTAAGGCACGACAACGCAAGGCTAGGCAATGCACGGAAGGAAAGCAAAGAGTAACGGAAGGCAAGGAAAGCAAGGGAAAGCAAGGCAAGGCAATGGTAACTGAAGGAACGGCACGAAAAGGGGAAACAAGGCTAAGGCACGACAACAGAGGGCTAGGCAATGCAGGGCAAGGCAAGTAAAGGGTAACGCAAGGCAAGGCACGGTTTGGGGAGGCAAGGCTAATGCACGACAACGCAAGGCTAGGCAAAGCACGGAAGGCAAGCAAAGAGTAACGGAAGGTAAGGAATGCAAGGCAAAGCAAGGCAACGCAAGCAAGGCTATGGCAAGGTGAAAAAAGGCTAAGGCACGACCACGCAAGGCTAGGCAATGCACGGAAGGGAAGCAAAGAGTAACGGAAGGCAAGGAAGGCAAGGCAAAGCAAGGCAACGCAAGCAAGGCTATGGCAAGGTGAAAAAAGGCTAAGACACGACAACGCAAGGCTAGGCAATGCACGGAAGGCAAGCAAAGAGTAACGGAAGGCAAGGAATGCAAGGCAAAGCAAGGCAACGCAAGCAAGGCTATGGCTAGGTGAAAAAAGGCTAAGGCACGAACACGCAAGGGTAGGCAATGCACGGAAGGGAAGCAAAGAGTAACGGAAGGCAAGGAAGGCAAGGCAAAGCAAGGCAACGCAAGCAAGGCTATGGCAAGGTGAAACAAGGCTAAGGCACCACAACGCATGGCTAGGCAATGCACGGCCAGCCAAGGAAAAGGTAACGCAAGGCAAGGCACTCTGAGGCAAGGCAAGGCTAATGCACGACAGCGCAAGGCTAGGCAATGCACGGAAGGCAAGCAAAGAGTAACGGAAGGCAAGGAATGCAAAGGAAAGCAGGGGAAGGCAAGGGTAACGAAAGGAACGGCACGGTAAGGGGAAACAACGCTAAGGCACGACAACACAGGGCTAGGCAATGCAGGGCAAGGCAAGGAAAGGGTAACGCAAGGCAAGGCACGGTTACGCGAGGCAAGGCTAAGGCACGACAACGCAAGGCTAGGCAATGCACGGAAGGCAAGCAAAGAGAAACGGAAGGCAAGGAATGCAAGGCAAAGCAAGGCAAAGCAAGCAAGTCTATGGCAAGGTGAAACAAGGCTAAGGCACCACAACGCACGGCTAGGCAATGCACGGCCAGCCAAGGAAAAGGTAACGCAAGGCAAGGCACTGTGAGGCAAGGCAAGGCTAATACACGACAGCGCAAGGCTAGGCAATGCACGGAAGGCAAGCAAAGAGTAACGGAAACCAAGGAAGGCAAGGGAAAGCAAGGCAAGGCAAGGGTAACGGAAGGAACGGCACGGCAAGGGGAAACAAGTCTAAGGCACGACAACGCACGGCTAGGATATGCACGGCAAGGCAAGGAAAGGGTAACGCCAGGCAAGGCACGGTCAGGCAAGGCAAGGCTAATGCACGACAAGGCAAGGCTAGGCAGTGCACGGCAAGGCAAGGAAAGGGTAACGCAAGGCAAGGCACGGTCAGGCGAAGCAAGGCTAAGGCATGACAACGCAAGGCTAGGCAATGCACGAAAGGCAAGCAAAGAGTAACGGAAGGCAAGGAAGGCAAGGGAAAGCAGGGGAAGGCAAGGGTAACGGAAGGAACGGCACGGTAAGGGGAAACAAGGCGAAGGCACGACAACGCAGGGCTAGGCAATGCATGGCAAGGAAAGGAAAGGGTAACGCAAGGCAAGGCACGGTCAGGCGAGGCAAGGGTAATGCACGACAACGCAAGGCTAGGCAGTGCACGGTTAGGCAAGGAAAGTGTAACGGAAGGAAAGGAAGGCAAGGCAAAGCAAGGCAAGGCAAGTGTAACAAAAGGCACGGCACGGCAGGCAATGCAAGGCAAGGCAAGGAAAGGGTAACGCAATGCAAGGCACTGTCAGGCGAGGCAAGGCTAAGTCACGACAACGCAAGGCTTGGCAATGCACGGAACGCAAGGAAAGAGTAACGGAAGGCAAGGAATGCAAGGCAAAGCAAGGCAAAGCAAGCAAGGCTATGGCAAGGTGAAACAAGGCTAAGGCACCACAACGCACGGCTAGACAATGCACGGCCAGCCAAGGAAAAGGAAACGCAAGGCAAGGCACTCTGAGGCAAGGGAAGGCTAATGCACGACAGCGTAAGGCTAGGCAATGCACGGAAGGCAAGCAAAGAGTAACGGAAACCAAGGAAGGCAAGGGAAAGCAAGGCAAGGCAAGGGTAACGGAAGGAACGGCACGGCAAGGGGAAACAAGGCTAAGGCACGGCAACGCACGGCTAGGCAATGCACGGCAAGGCAAGGAAAAGGTAACGCAAGGCAAAGCACCTTGAGGCAAGGCAGGCTGATGCACGACAACGCACGGCTAGGCAATGCACGGCAAGTCAAGGAAAGGGTAACGCAAGGCAAGGCACGGTCAGGCGAGGCAAGGTCTAAGGCACGACAACGCAAGGCTAGGCAATGCACGAAAGGCAAGCAAAGAGTAACGGAAGGCAAGGAAGGCAAGGGAAAGCAGGGGAAGGCAAGGGTAACGGAAGGAACGGCACGGTAAGGGGAAACAAGGCGAAGGCACGACAACGCAGGGCTAGGCAATGCACGGCAAGGCAAGGAAAGGGTAACGCAAGGCAAGGCACGGTCAGGCGAGGCAAGGTTAATGCACGACAACGCAAGGCTACGCAGTGCACGGCTAGGCAAGGAAAGAGTAACGGAAGGAAAGGAAGGAAAGGCAAAGCAAGGCAAGGCAAGTGTAACAAAAGGCACGGCACGGCAAGGGGAAACAAGGCTAAGGCACGGCAGCGCAAGGCTAAGCAATGCACGGCCAGGCAAGGAAAGGGTAACGCAAGGCAAGGCACGGTAAGGCAAGGCGAGGCTAATGCACGACAACGCACGGCTAGGCAATGCACGGCAAGGCAAGGAAAGGGTAACGCAAGGCAAGGCACGGTCAGGCGAGGCAAGGGTAATGCACGACAACGCAAGGCTACGCAGTGCACGGCTAGGCAACGAAAGAGTAACGGAAGGAAAGGAAGGCAAGGCAAAGCAAGGCAAGGCAAGTGTAACAAAAGGCACGGCAAGGCAAGGGGAAACAAGGCTAAGGCACGGCAACGCAAGGCTAAGCAATGCAAAGCCAAGGAAGGAAAGGGTAACGCAAGGCAAGGCACGGTAAGGCAAGGCGAGGCTAATGCACGACAACGCACGGCTAGGCAATGCACGGCAAGGCAAGGAAAGGGTAACGCAAGGCAAGGCACGGTTAGGCGAGGCAAGGGTAAGGCACGACAACGCAAGGCTAGGCAATGCACGGAAGGCAAGCAAAGAGTAACGGAAGGCAAGGAATGCAAGGCAAACAAGGCAACGCACGCAAGGCTATGGTAAGGTGAAAAAAGGCTAAGGCAGGACAACGCAAGGCTAGGCAATGAACGGAAGGCAAGCAAAGAGTAACGGAATGGAAGGGAGGCAAGGCAAAGCAAGGCAAAGCAAGCAAGCCTATGGCAAGCTGAAACAAGGCCAAGGCACCACAACGCACGGCTAGGCAATGCACGGCCAGCCAAAGAAAAGGTAACGAAAGTCAATGCACTGTGAGGCAAGGAAGGCTAATGCACGACAGCGCAAGGCTAGGCAATGCACGGAAGGCAAGCAAAGAGTAACGGAAACCAAGGAAGGCAAGGGAAAGCAAGGCAAGGCAAGGGTAACGGAAGGAACGGCACGGCAAGGGAAAACAAGCCTAAGGCTCGAAAACGCAGGGCTAGGCAATGCACGGCAAGGCAAGGAAAGGGTAACGCCAGGCAAGGCACGGTCAGGCAAGGCATGGCTAATGCACGGCAAGGCAAGGAAAGGGTAACGCAAGGCATGGCACTGTCAGGCGAGGCAAGGCTAAGGCACGACAACGCAAGGCTAGGCAATGCACGGAAGGAAAGCAAAGAGTAACGGAAGGCAAGGAAAGCAAGGGAAAGCAAGGCAAGGCAATGGTAACTGAAGGAACGGCACGAAAAGGGGAAACAAGGCTAAGGCACGACAACAGAGGGCTAGGCAATGCAGGGCAAGGCAAGTAAAGGGTAACGCAAGGCAAGGCACGGTTTGGGGAGGCAAGGCTAATGCACGACAACGCAAGGCTAGGCAAAGCACGGAAGGCAAGCAAAGAGTAACGGAAGGCAAGGAATGCAAGGCAAAGCAAGGCAACGCAAGCAAGGCTATGGGAAGGTGAAAAAAGGCTAAGGCACGACCACGCAAGGCTAGGCAATGCACGGAAGGGAAGCAAAGAGTAACGGAAGGCAAGGAAGGCAAGGCAAAGCAAGGCAACGCAAGCAAGGCTATGGCAAGGTGAAAAAAGGCTAAGACAAACAACGCAAGGCTAGGCAATGCACGGAAGGCAAGCAAAGAGTAACGGAAGGCAAGGAATGCAAGGCAAAGCAAGGCAACGCAAGCAAGGCTATGGCTAGGTGAAAAAAGGCTAAGGCACGAACACGCAAGGGTAGGCAATGCACGGAAGGGAAGCAAAGAGTAACGGAAGGCAAGGAAGGCAAGGCAAAGCAAGGCAACGCAAGCAAGGCTATGGCAAGGTGAAACAAGGCTAAGGCACCACAACGCATGGCTAGGCAATGCACGGCCAGCCAAGGAAAAGGTAACGCAAGGCAAGGCACTCTGAGGCAAGGCAAGGCTAATGCACGACAGCGCAAGGCTAGGCAATGCACGGAAGGCAAGCAAAGAGTAACGGAAGGCAAGGAATGCAAAGGAAAGCAGGGGAAGGCAAGGGTAACGAAAGGAACGGCACGGTAAGGGGAAACAACGCTAAGGCACGACAACACAGGGCTAGGCAATGCAGGGCAAGGCAAGGAAAGGGTAACGCAAGGCAAGGCACGGTTACGCGAGGCAAGGCTAAGGCACGACAACGCAAGGCTAGGCAATGCACGGAAGGCAAGCAAAGAGAAACGGAAGGCAAGGAATGCAAGGCAAAGCAAGGCAAAGCAAGCAAGTCTATGGCAAGGTGAAACAAGGCTAAGGCACCACAACGCACGGCTAGGCAATGCACGGCCAGCCAAGGAAAAGGTAACGCAAGGCAAGGCACTGTGAGGCAAGGCAAGGCTAATACACGACAGCGCAAGGCTAGGCAATGCACGGCAAGTCAAGGAAAGGGTAACGCAAGGCAAGGCACTGTCAGGCGAGGCAAGGCTAAGGCACGACAAAGCAAGGCTTGGCAATGCACGGAACGCAAGCAAAGAGTAACGGAAGGCAAGGAATGCAAGGCAAAGCAAGGCAAAGCAAGCAAGGCTATGGCAAGGTGAAACAAGGCTAAGGCACCACAACGCACGGCTAGACAATGCACGGCCAGCCAAGGAAAAGGAAACGCAAGGCAAGGCACTCTGAGGCAAGGGAAGGCTAATGCACGACAGCGTAAGGCTAGGCAATGCACGGAAGGCAAGCAAAGAGTAACGGAAACCAAGGAAGGCAAGGGAAAGCAAGGCAAGGCAAGGGTAACGGAAGGAACGGCATGGCAAGGGGAAACAAGGCTAAGGCACGGCAACGCACGGCTAGGCAATGCACGGCAAGGCAAGGAAAAGGTAACGCAAGGCAAAGCACCTTGAGGCAAGGCAAGGCTGATGCACGACAACGCACGGCTAGGCAATGCACGGCAAGTCAAGGAAAGGGTAACGCAAGGCAAGGCACGGTCAGGCGAGGCAAGGTCTAAGGCACGACAACGCAAGGCTAGGCAATGCACGAAAGGCAAGCAAAGAGTAACGGAAGGCAAGGAAGGCAAGGGAAAGCAGGGGAAGGCAAGGGTAACGGAAGGAACGGCACGGTAAGGGGAAACAAGGCGAAGGCACGACAACGCAGGGCTAGGCAATGCACGGCAAGGCAAGGAAAGGGTAACGCAAGGCAAGGCACGGTCAGGCGAGGCAAGGGTAATGCACGACAACGCAAGGCTACGCAGTGCACGGCTAGGCAAGGAAAGAGTAACGGAAGGAAAGGAAGGAAAGGCAAAGCAAGGCAAGGCAAGTGTAACAAAAGGCACGGCACGGCAAGGGGAAACAAGGCTAAGGCACGGCAACGCAAGGCTAAGCAATGCACGGCCAGGCAAGGAAAGGGTAACGCAAGGCAAGGCACGGTAAGGCAAGGCGAGGCTAATGCACGACAACGCACGGCTAGGCAATGCACGGCAAGGCAAGGAAAGGGTAACGCAAGGCAAGGCACGGTCAGGCGAGGCAAGGGTAATGCACGACAACGCAAGGCTACGCAGTGCACGGCTAGGCAACGAAAGAGTAACGGAAGGAAAGGAAGGCAAGGCAAAGCAAGGCAAGGCAAGTGTAACAAAAGGCACGGCAAGGCAAGGGGAAACAAGGCTAAGGCACGGCAACGCAAGGCTAAGCAATGCAAAGCCAAGGAAGGAAAGGGTAACGCAAGGCAAGGCACGGTAAGGCAAGGCGAGGCTAATGCACGACAACGCACGGCTAGGCAATGCACGGCAAGGCAAGGAAAGGGTAACGCAAGGCAAGGCACGGTTAGGCGAGGCAAGGGTAAGGCACGACAACGCAAGGCTAGGCAATGCACGGAAGGCAAGCAAAGAGTAACGGAAGGCAAGGAATGCAAGGCAAACAAGGCAACGCACGCAAGGCTATGGTAAGGTGAAAAAAGGCTAAGGCAGGACAACGCAAGGCTAGGCAATGAACGGAAGGCAAGCAAAGAGTAACGGAATGGAAGGGAGGCAAGGCAAAGCAAGGCAAAGCAAGCAAGCCTATGGCAAGCTGAAACAAGGCCAAGGCACCACAACGCACGGCTAGGCAATGCACGGCCAGCCAAAGAAAAGGTAACGAAAGTCAATGCACTGTGAGGCAAGGAAGGCTAATGCACGACAGCGCAAGGCTAGGCAATGCACGGAAGGCAAGCAAAGAGTAACGGAAACCAAGGAAGGCAAGGGAAAGCAAGGCAAGGCAAGGGTAACGGAAGGAACGGCACGGCAAGGGAAAACAAGCCTAAGGCTCGAAAACGCAGGGCTAGGCAATGCACGGCAAGGCAAGGAAAGGGTAACGCCAGGCAAGGCACGGTCAGGCAAGGCATGGCTAATGCACGGCAAGGCAAGGAAAGGGTAACGCAAGGCATGGCACTGTCAGGCGAGGCAAGGCTAAGGCACGACAACGCAAGGCTAGGCAATGCACGGAAGGAAAGCAAAGAGTAACGGAAGGCAAGGAAAGCAAGGGAAAGCAAGGCAAGGCAATGGTAACTGAAGGAACGGCACGAAAAGGGGAAACAAGGCTAAGGCACGACAACAGAGGGCTAGGCAATGCAGGGCAAGGCAAGTAAAGGGTAACGCAAGGCAAGGCACGGTTTGGGGAGGCAAGGCTAATGCACGACAACGCAAGGCTAGGCAAAGCACGGAAGGCAAGCAAAGAGTAACGGAAGGCAAGGAATGCAAGGCAAAGCAAGGCAACGCAAGCAAGGCTATGGGAAGGTGAAAAAAGGCTAAGGCACGACCACGCAAGGCTAGGCAATGCACGGAAGGGAAGCAAAGAGTAACGGAAGGCAAGGAAGGCAAGGCAAAGCAAGGCAACGCAAGCAAGGCTATGGCAAGGTGAAAAAAGGCTAAGACAAACAACGCAAGGCTAGGCAATGCACGGAAGGCAAGCAAAGAGTAACGGAAGGCAAGGAATGCAAGGCAAAGCAAGGCAACGCAAGCAAGGCTATGGCTAGGTGAAAAAAGGCTAAGGCACGAACACGCAAGGGTAGGCAATGCACGGAAGGGAAGCAAAGAGTAACGGAAGGCAAGGAAGGCAAGGCAAAGCAAGGCAACGCAAGCAAGGCTATGGCAAGGTGAAACAAGGCTAAGGCACCACAACGCATGGCTAGGCAATGCACGGCCAGCCAAGGAAAAGGTAACGCAAGGCAAGGCACTCTGAGGCAAGGCAAGGCTAATGCACGACAGCGCAAGGCTAGGCAATGCACGGAAGGCAAGCAAAGAGTAACGGAAGGCAAGGAATGCAAAGGAAAGCAGGGGAAGGCAAGGGTAACGAAAGGAACGGCACGGTAAGGGGAAACAACGCTAAGGCACGACAACACAGGGCTAGGCAATGCAGGGCAAGGCAAGGAAAGGGTAACGCAAGGCAAGGCACGGTTACGCGAGGCAAGGCTAAGGCACGACAACGCAAGGCTAGGCAATGCACGGAAGGCAAGCAAAGAGAAACGGAAGGCAAGGAATGCAAGGCAAAGCAAGGCAAAGCAAGCAAGTCTATGGCAAGGTGAAACAAGGCTAAGGCACCACAACGCACGGCTAGGCAATGCACGGCCAGCCAAGGAAAAGGTAACGCAAGGCAAGGCACTGTGAGGCAAGGCAAGGCTAATACACGACAGCGCAAGGCTAGGCAATGCACGGCAAGTCAAGGAAAGGGTAACGCAAGGCAAGGCACGGTCAGGCGAGGCAAGGTCTAAGGCACGACAACGCAAGGCTAGGCAATGCACGAAAGGCAAGCAAAGAGTAACGGAAGGCAAGGAAGGCAAGGGAAAGCAGGGGAAGGCAAGGGTAACGGAAAGAACGGCACGGTAAGGGGAAACAAGGCTAAGGCACGACAACGCAGGGCTAGGCAATGCACGGCAAGGCAAGGAAAGGGTAACGCAAGGCAAGGCACGGTCAGGCGAGGCAAGGGTAATGCACGACAACGCAAGGCTACGCAGTGCACGGCTAGGCAAGGAAAGAGTAACGGAAGGAAAGGAAGGAAAGGCAAAGCAAGGCAAGGCAAGTGTAACAAAAGGCACGGCACGGCAAGGGGAAACAAGGCTAAGGCACGGCAACGCAAGGCTAAGCAATGCACGGCCAGGCAAGGAAAGGGTAACGCAAGGCAAGGCACGGTAAGGCAAGGCGAGGCTAATGCACGACAACGCACGGCTAGGCAATGCACGGCAAGGCAAGGAAAGGGTAACGCAAGGCAAGGCACGGTTAGGCGAGGCAAGGCTAAGGCACGACAACGCAAGGCTAGGCAATGCACGGAAGGCAAGCAAAGAGAAACGGAAGGCAAGGAAGGCAAGGCAAAGCAAGGCAACGCAAGCAAGGCTTTGGCAAAGTGAAAAAAGGCTAAGGCACGACAACGCAAGGCTAGGCAATGCACGGAAGGCAAGCAAAGAGAAACGGAAGGCATGGAATGCAAGGCAAAGCAAGGCAAAGCAAGCAAGTCTATGGCAAGGTGAAACAAGGCTAAGGCACCACAACGCACGGCTAGGCAATGCACGGCCAGCCAAGGAAAAGGTAACGCAAGGCAAGGCACTGTGAGGCAAGGCAAGGCTAATGCACGACAGCGCAAGGCTAGGCAATGCACGGAAGGCAAGCAAAGAGTAACGGAAACAAAGGAAGGCAAGGGAAAGCAAGGCAAGGCAAGGGTAACGGAAGGAACGGCACGGTAAGGGGAAACAAGGCTAAGGCACGACAACGCACGGCTAGGCAATGCATGGCAAGGCAAGGAAAGGGTAACGCAAGGCAAGGCACGGTCAGGCGAGGTAAGGGTAATGCACGACAACGCAAGGCTACGCAGTGCATGGCTAGGCAAGGAAAGAGTAACGGAAGGAAAGGAAGGCAAGGCAGAGCAAGGCAAGGCAAGTGTAACAAAAGGCACGGCACGGCAAGGGGAAACAAGGCTAAGGCACGGCAACGCAAGGCTAAGCAATGCACGGCCAGGCAAGGAAAGGGTAACGCAAGGCAAGGCACTGTCAGGCGAGGCAAGGCTAAGGCACGACAACGCAAGGCTTGGCAATGCACGGAAGGCAAGCAAAGAGTAACGGAAGGCAAGGAATGCAAGGCAAAGCAAGCAAAGCAAGCAAGGCTATGGCAAGGTGAAACAAGGCTAAGGCACCACAACGCACGGGTAGACAATGCACGGCCAGCCAAGGAAAAGGAAACGCAAGGCAAGGCACTCTCAGGCAAGGCAAGGCTAATGCACGACAGCGTAAGGCTAGGCAATGCACGGAAGGCAAGCAAAGAGTAACGGAAACCAAGGAAGGCAAGGGAAAGCAAGGCAAGGCAAGGGTAACGGAAGGAACGGCACGGCAAGGGGAAACAAGGCTAAGGCACGGCAACGCACGGCTAGGCAATGCACGGCAAGGCAAGGAAAAGGTAACGCAAGGCAAAGCACCTTGAGGCAAGGCAAGGCTGATGCACGACAACGCACGGCTAGGCAATGCACGGCAAGGCAAGGAAAGGGTAACGCAAGGCAAGGCACGGTCAGGCGAGGCAAGGCTAAGGCACGACAACGCAAGGCTAGGCAATGCACGAAAGGCAAGCAAAGAGTAACGGAAGGCAAGGAAGGCAAGGGAAAGCAGGGGAAGGCAAGGGTAACGGAAGGAACGGCACGGTAAGGGGAAACAAGGTTAAGGCACGACAACGCAGGGCTAGGCAATGCACGGCAAGGCAAGGAAAGGGTAACGCAAGGCAAGGCACGGTCAGGCGAGGCAAGGGTAATGCACGACAACGCAAGGCTACGCAGTGCACGGCTAGGCAAGGAAAGAGTAACGGAAGGAAAGGAAGGAAAGGCAAAGCAAGGCAAGGCAAGTGTAACAAAAGGCACGGCACGGCAAGGGGAAACAAGGCTAAGGCACGGCAACGCAAGGCTAAGCAATGCACGGCCAGGCAAGGAAAGGGTAACGCAAGGCAAGGCACGGTAAGGCAAGGCGAGGTTAATGCACGACAACGCACGGCTAGGCAATGCACGGCAAGGCAAGGAAAGGGTAACGCAAGGCAAGGCACGGTTAGGCGAGGCAAGGCTAAGGCACGACAACGCAAGGCTAGGCAATGCACGGAAGGCAAGCAAAGAGAAACGGAAGGCAAGGAAGGCAAGGCAAAGCAAGGCAACGCAAGCAAGGCTATGGCAAGGTGAAAAAAGGCTAAGGCACGACAACGCAAGGCTAGGCAATGCACGGAAGGCAAGCAAAGAGAAACGGAAGGCATGGAATGCAAGGCAAAGCAAGGCAAAGCAAGCAAGTCTATGGCAAGGTGAAACAAGGCTAAGGCACCACAACGCACGGCTAGGCAATGCACGGCCAGCCAAGGAAAAGGTAACGCAAGGCAAGGCACTGTGAGGCAAGGCAAGGCTAATGCACGACAGCGCAAGGCTAGGCAATGCACGGAAGGCAAGCAAAGAGTAACGGAAACCAAGGAAGGCAAGGGAAAGCAAGGCAAGGCAAGGGTAACGGAAGGAACGGCACGGCAAGGGGAAACAAGTCTAAGGCACGACAACGCACGGCTAGGCAATGCACGGCAAGGCAAGGAAAGGGTAACGCCAGGCAAGGCACGGTCAGGCAAGGCAAGGCTACTGCACGACAAGGCAAGGCTAGGCAGTGCACGGCAAGGCAAGGAAAGGGTAACGCAAGGCAAGGCACGGTCAGGCGAAGCAAGGCTTAGGCACGACAACGCAAGGCTAGGCAATGCACGAAAGGCAAGCAAAGAGTAACGGAAAGCAAGGAAGGCAAGGGAAAGCAGGGGAAGGCAAGGGTAACGGAAGGAACGGCACGGTAAGGGGAAACAAGGCTAAGGCACGACAACGCAGGGCTAGGCAATGCATGGCAAGGCAAGGAAAGGGTAACGCAAGGCAAGGCACGGTCAGGCGAGGCAAGGGTAATGCACGACAACGCAAGGCTACGCAGTGCATGGCTAGGCAAGGAAAGAGTAACGGAAGGAAAGGAAGGCAAGGCAAAGCAAGGCAAGGCAATTGTAACAATAGGCACGGCACGGCAAGGGGAAACAAGGCTAAGGCACGGCAACGCAAGGGTAAGCAATGCACGGCCAGGCAAGGAAAGGGTAACGCAAGGCAAGGCACTGTCAGGCGAGGCAAGGCTAAGGCACGACAACGCAAGGCTTGGCAATGCACGGAAGGCAAGCAAAGAGTAACGGAAGGCAAGGAATGCAAGGCAAAGCAAGCAAAGCAAGCAAGGCTATGGCAAGGTGAAACAAGGCTAAGGCACCACAACGCACGGCTAGACAATGCACGGCCAGCCAAGGAAAAGGAAACGCAAGGCAAGGCACTCTGAGGCAAGGCAAGGCTAATGCACGACAGCGTAAGGCTAGGCAATGCACGGAAGGCAAGCAAAGAGTAACGGAAACCAAGGAAGGCAAGGGAAAGCAAGGCAAGGCAAGGGTAACGGAAGGAACGGCACGGCAAGCGGAAACAAGGCTAAGGCACGACAACGCACGGCTAGGCAATGCACGGCAAGGCAAGGAAAAGGTAATGCAAGGCAAAGCACCTTGAGGCAAGGCAAGGCTGATGCACGACAACGCACGGCTAGGCAATACACGGCAAGGCAAGGAAAGGGTAACGCAAGGCAAGGCACGGTCAGGCGAGGCAAGGCTAAGGCACGACAACGCAAGGCTAGGCAATGCACGAAAGGCAAGCAAAGAGTAACGGAAGGCAAGGAAGGCAAGGGAAAGCAGGGGAAGGCAAGGGTAACGGAAGGAACGGCACGGTAAGGGGAAACAAGGTTAAGGCACGACAACGCAGGGCTAGGCAATGCACGGCAAGGCAAGGAAAGGGTAACGCAAGGCAAGGCACGGTCAGGCGAGGCAAGGGTAATGCACGACAACGCAAGGCTACGCAGTGCACGGCTAGGCAAGGAAAGAGTAACGGAAGGAAAGGAAGGAAAGGCAAAGCAAGGCAAGGCAAGGGTAACGGAAGGAACGGCACGGCAAGGGGAAACAAGGCTAAGGCACGACAACGCACGGCTAGGCAATGCACGGCAAGGCAAGGAAAGGGTAACGCCAGGCAAGGCACGGTCAGGCGAGGCAAGGCTAATGCACGACAACGCAAGGCTAGGCAATGCACGGAAGACAAGCAAAGAGTAACGGAAGGCAAGGAAGGCAAGGGAAACCAAGGCAAGGCAAGGGTAACGGAAGGAACGGCTCCGCAAGGGGAAACAAGGCTAAGGCACGGCAACGCAGGGCTAGGCAATGCACGGCAAGGCAAGGAAAGGGTAACGCAAGGCAAGGCACTGTCACGCGAGGCAAAGCTAATGCACGACATCGCAAGGCTAGGCAGTGCACGGCTAGGCAAGGAAAGAGTAACGGAAGGAAATGAAGGCAAGGCAAAGAATGGCAAGGCAAGTGTAACAACAGGCACGGCACGGCAAGGGGAAACAAGGCTAAGGCACGACAACGCAAGGCTAGGCAATGCACGGAAGGCAAGCAAAGAGTAAGGGAAGGCAAGGAATGCAAAGGAAAGCAGGGGAAGGCAAGGGTAACGAAAGGAACGGCACGGTAAGGGGAAACAAGGCTAAGGCACGACAACAGAGGGCTAGGCAATGCAGGGCAAGGCAAGGAAAGGGTAACGCAAGGCAAGGCACGGTTTGGGGAGGCAAGGCTAATGCACGACAACGCAAGGCTAGGCAATGCACGGAAGGCAAGCAAAGAGTAACGGAAGGCAAGGAAGGCAAGGGAAAGCAAGGCAAGGCAAGGGTAACGGAAGGAACGGGACGGCAAGGGGAAACAATCTAAGGCACGGCAACGCACGGCTAGGCAATGCACGGCAAGGCAAGGAAAGGGTAACGCAAGGCAAGGCACGGTGAGGCAAGGCAAGGCTGATGCACGACAACGCACGGCTAGGCAATGCACGGCAAGGCAAAGAAAGGGTAACGCAAGGCAAGGCACGGTCAGGCGAGGCAAGGCTAAGGCACGACAACGCAAGGCTAGGCAATTCACGAAAGGCAAGCAAAGAGTAACGGAAGGCAAGGAAGGCAAGGGAAAGCAGGGGAAGGCAAGGGTAACGGAAGGAACGGCACGGTAAGGGGAAACAAGGCTAAGGCACGACAACGCAGGGCTAGGCAATGCACGGCAAGGCAAGGAAAGGGTAACGCAAGGCAAGGCACGGTCAGGCGAGGCAAGGGTAATGCACGACAACGCAAGGCTAGGCAATGCACGGACGGCAAGCAAAGAGTAACGGAAGGCAAGGAATGCAAGGCAAAGCAAGGCAACGCAAGCAAATCTATGGCAAGGTGAAAAAAGGCTAAGCCACGACAACGCAAGGCTAGGCAATGCACGGAAGGCAAGCAAAGAGAAACGGAAGGCAAGGAATGCAAGGCAAAGCAAGGCAAAGCAAGCAAGTCTAAGGCAAGGTGAAACAAGGCTAAGGCACCACAACGCACGGCTAGGCAATGCACGGCCAGCCAAGGAAAAGGTAACGCAAGGCAAGGCACTGTGAGGCAAGGCAAGGCTAATGCACGACAGCGCAAGGTTAGGCAATGCACGGAAGGCAAGCAAAGAGTAACGGAAACCAAGGAAGGCAAGGGAAAGCAAGGCAAGGCAAGGGTAACGGAATGAACGGCACGGCAAGGGGAAACAAGTCTAAGGCACGACAACGCACGGCTAGGCAATGCACGGCAAGGCAAGGAAAGGGTAACGCCAGGCAAGGCACGGTCAGGCAAGGCAAGGCTAATGCACGACAAGGCAAGGCTCGGCAGTGCACGGCAAGGCAAGGAAAGGGTAACGCAAGGCAAGGCACGGTCAGGCGAAGCAAGGCTAAGGCACGACAAAGCAAGGCTAGGCAATGCACGAAAGGCAAGCAAAGAGTAACGGAAGGCAAGGAAGGCAAGGGAAAGCAGGGGAAGGGAAGGGTAACGGAAGGAACCGCACGGTAAGGGGAAACAAGGCTAAGGCACGACAACGCAGGGCTAGGCAATGCATGGCAAGGCAAGGAAAGGGTAACGCAAGTCAAGGCACAGTCAGGCGAGGCAAGGGTAATGCACGACAACGCAAGGCTACGCAGTGCACGGCTAGGCAAGGAAAGAGTAACGGAAGGAAAGGAAGGCAAGGCAAAGCAAGGCAAGGCAAGTGTAACAAAAGGCACGGCACGGCAAGGGGAAACAAGGCTAAGGCACGGCAACGCAAGGCTAAGCAATGCACGGCCAGGCAAGGAAAGGGTAACGCAAGGCAAGGCACTGTCAGGCGAGGCAAGGCTAAGGCACGACAACGCAAGGCTTGGCAATGCACGGAAGGCAAGCAAAGAGTAACGGAAGGCAAGGAATGCAAGGCAAAGCAAGCAAAGCAAGCAAGGCTATGGCAAGGTGAAACAAGGCTAAGGCACCACAACGCACGGCTAGACAATGCACGGCCAGCCAAGGAAAAGGAAACGCAAGGCAAGGCACTCTGAGGCAAGGGAAGGCTAATGCACGACAGCGTAAGGCTAGGCAATGCACGGAAGGCAAGCAAAGAGTAACGGAACCCAAGGAAGGCAAGGGAAAGCAAGGCAAGGCAAGGGTAACGGAAGGAACGGCACGGCAAGGGGAAACAAGGCTAAGGCACGGCAACGCACGGCTAGGCAATGCACGGCAAGGCAAGGAAAAGGTAACGCAAGGCAAAGCACCTTGAGGCAAGGCAAGGCTGATGCACGACAACGCACGGCTAGGCAATGCACGGCAAGGCAAGGAAAGGGTAACGCAAGGCAAGGCACGGTCAGGCGAGGCAAGGCTAAGGCACGACAACGCAAGGCTAGGCAATGCACGAAAGGCAAGCAAAGAGTAACGGAAGGCAAGGAAGGCAAGAGAAAGCAGTGGAAGGCAAGGGTAACGGAAGGAACGGCACGGTAAGGGGAAACAAGGTTAAGGCACGACAACGCAGGCCTAGGCAATGCACGGCAAGGCAAGGAAAGGGTAACGCAAGGCAAGGCACGGTCAGGCGAGGCAAGGGTAATGCACGACAACGCAAGGCTACGCAGTGCACGGCTAGGCAAGGAAAGAGTAACGGAAGGAAAGGAAGGAAAGCTAAAGCAAGGCAAGGCAAGTGTAACAAAAGGCACGGCACGGCAAGGGGAAACAAGGCTAAGGCACGGCAACGCAAGGCTAAGCAATGCACGGCCAGGCAAGGAAAGGGTAACGCAAGGCAAGGCACGGTAAGGCAAGGCGAGGCTAATGCACGACAACGCACGGCTAGGCAATGCACGGCAAGGCAAGGAAAGGGTAACGCAAGGCAAGGCACGGTTAGGCGAGGCAAGGCTAAGGCACGACAACGCAAGGCTAGGCAATGCACGGAAGGCAAGCAAAGAGAAACGGAAGGCAAGGAAGGCAAGGCAAAGCAAGGCAACGCAAGCAAGGCTATGGCAAGGTGAAAAAAGGCTAAGGCACGACAACGCAAGGCTAGGCAATGCACGGAAGGCAAGCAAAGAGTAACGGAATGGAAGGAAGGCAAGGCAAAGCAAGGCAAAGCAAGCAAGGCTATGGCAAGGTGAAACAAGGCTAAGGCACCACAACGCACGGCTAGGCAATGCACGGCCAGCCAAGGAAAAGGTAACGCAAGGCAAGGCACTGTGAGGCAAGGCAAGGCTAATGCACGACAGCGCAAGGCTAGGCAATGCACGGAAGGCAAGTAAAGAGTAACGGAAACCAAGGATGGCAAGGGAAAGCAAGGCAAGGCAAGGGTAACGGAAGGAACGGCACGGCAAGGGGAAACAAGGCTAAGGCACGACAACGCACGGCTAGGCAATGCACGGCAAGGCAAGGAAAGGGTAACGCCAGGCAAGGCACGGTCAGGCAAGGCAAGGCTAATGCCCGACAAGGCAAGGCTTGGCAGTGCACAGCAAGGGAAGGAAAGGGTAACGCAAGGCAAGGCACGGTCAGGCGAGGCAAGGCTAATGCACGACAACGCAAGGCCAGGCAATGCACGGAAGACAAGCAAAGAGTAACGGAAGGCAAGGAAGGCAAGGGAAACCAAGGCAAGGCAAGGGTAACGGAAGGAACGGCTCCGGAAGGGGAAACAAGGCTAAGGCACGGCAACGCAGGGCTAGGCAATGCACGGCAAGGCAAGGAAAGGGTAACGCAAGGCAAGGCACTGTCAGGCGAGGCAAAGCTAATGCACGACATCGCAAGGCTAGGCAGTGCACGGCTAGGCAAGGAAAGAGTAACGGAAGGAAAGGAAGGCAAGGCAAAGAATGGCAAGGCAGGTGTAACAACAGGCACGGCACGGCAAGGGGAAACAAGGCTAAGGCACGACAACGCAAGGCTAGGCAATGCACGGAAGGCAAGCAAAGAGTAACGGAAGGCAAGGAATGCAAAGGAAAGCAGGGGAAGGCAAGGGTAACGAAAGGAACGGCACGGTAAGGGGAAACAAGGCTAAGGCACGACAACAGAGGGCTAGGCAATGCAAGGCAAGGCAAGGAAAGGGTAACGCAAGGCAAGGCACTGTCAGGCGAGGCAAGGCTAAGGCACGACAACGCAAGGCTTGGCAATGCACGGAAGGCAAGCAAAGAGTAACGGAAGGCAAGGAATGCAAGGCAAAGCAAGCAAAGCAAGCAAGGCTATGGCAAGGTGAAACAAGGCTAAGGCACCACAACGCACGGCTAGACAATGCACGGCCAGCCAAGGAAAAGGAAACGCAAGGCAAGGCACTCTGAGGCAAGGCAAGGCTAATGCACGACAGCGTAAGGCTAGGCAATGCACGGAAGGCAAGCAAAGAGTAACGGAAACCAAGGAAGGCAAGGGAAAGCAAGGCAAGGCAAGGGTAACGGAAGGAACGGCACGGCAAGGGGAAACAAGGCTAAGGCACGGCAACGCACGGCTAGGCAATGCACGGCAAGGCAAGGAAAAGGTATCGCAAGGCAAAGCACCTTGAGGCAAGGCAAGGCTGATGCACGACAACGCACGGCTAGGCAATGCACGGCAAGGCAAGGAAAGGGTAACGCAAGGCAAGGCACGGTCAGGCGAGGCAAGGCTAAGGCACGACAACGCAAGGCTAGGCAATGCACGAAAGGCAAGCAAAGAGTAACGGAAGGCAAGGAAGGCAAGAGAAAGCAGGGGAAGGCAAGGGTAACGGAAGGAACGGCACGGTAAGGGGAAACAAGGTTAAGGCACGACAACGCAGGCCTAGGCAATGCACGGCAAGGCAAGGAAAGGGTAACGCAAGGCAAGGCACGGTCAGGCGAGGCAAGGGTAATGCACGACAACGCAAGGCTACGCAGTGCACGGCTAGGCAAGGAAAGAGTAACGGAAGGAAAGGAAGGAAAGCTAAAGCAAGGCAAGGCAAGTGTAACAAAAGGCACGGCACGGCAAGGGGAAACAAGGCTAAGGCACGGCAACGCAAGGCTAAGCAATGCACGGCCAGGCAAGGAAAGGGTAACGCAAGGCAAGGCACGGTAAGGCAAGTCGAGGCTAATGCACGACAACGCACGGCTAGGCAATGCACGGCAAGGCAAGGAAAGGGTAACGCAAGGCAAGGCACGGTTAGGCGAGGCAAGGCTAAGGCACGACAACGCAAGGCTAGGCAATGCACGGAAGGCAAGCAAAGAGAAACGGAAGGCAAGGAAGGCAAGGCAAAGCAAGGCAACGCAAGCAAGGCTATGGCAAGGTGAAAAAAGGCTAAGGCACGACAACGCAAGGCTAGGCAATGCACGGAAGGCAAGCAAAGAGTAACGGAATGGAAGGAAGGCAAGGCAAAGCAAGGCAAAGCAAGCAAGGCTATGGCAAGGTGAAACAAGGCTAAGGCACCACAACGCACGGCTAGGCAATGCACGGCCAGCCAAGGAAAAGGTAACGCAAGGCAAGGCACTGTGAGGCAAGGCAAGGCTAATGCACGACAGCGCAAGGCTAGGCAATGCACGGAAGGCAAGTAAAGAGTAACGGAAACCAAGGATGGCAAGGGAAAGCAAGGCAAGGCAAGGGTAACGGAAGGAACGGCACGGCAAGGGGAAACAAGGCTAAGGCACGACAACGCACGGCTAGGCAATGCACGGCAAGGCAAGGAAAGGGTAACGCCAGGCAAGGCACGGTCCGGCAAGGCAAGGCTAATGCCCGACAAGGCAAGGCTTGGCAGTGCACAGCAAGGCAAGGAAAGGGTAACGCAAGGCAAGGCACGGTCAGGCGAGGCAAGGCTAATGCACGACAACGCAAGGCTAGGCAATGCAAGGAAGACAAGCAAAGAGTAACGGAAGGCAAGGAAGGCAAGGGAAACCAAGGCAAGGCAAGGGTAACGGAAGGAACGGCTCCGGAAGGGGAAACAAGGCTAAGGCACGGCAACGCAGGGCTAGGCAATGCACGGCAAGGCAAGGAAAGGGTAACGCAAGGCAAGGCACTGTCAGGCGAGGCAAAGCTAATGCACGACATCGCAAGGCTAGGCAGTGCACGGCTAGGCAAGGAAAGAGTAACGGAAGGAAAGGAAGGCAAGGCAAAGAATGGCAAGGCAGGTGTAACAACAGGCACGGCACGGCAAGGGGAAACAAGGCTAAGGCACGACAACGCAAGGCTAGGCAATGCACGGAAGGCAAGCAAAGAGTAACGGAAGGCAAGGAATGCAAAGGAAAGCAGGGGAAGGCAAGGGTAACGAAAGGAACGGCACGGTAAGGGGAAACAAGGCTAAGGCACGACAACAGAGGGCTAGGCAATGCAGGGCAAGGCAAGGAAAGGGTAACGCAAGGCAAGGCACGGTTTGGGGAGGCAAGGCTAATGCACGACAACGCAAGGCTAGGCAATGCACGGAAGGCAAGCAAAGAGTAACGGAAGGCAAGGAAGGCAAGGGAAAGCAAGGCAAGGCAAGGGTAACGGAAGGAACGGCACGGCAAGGGGAAACAAGTCTAAGGCACGGCAACGCACGGCTAGGCAATGCACAGCAAGGCAATGAAAGGGTAACGCAAGGCAAGGCACGGTGAGGCAAGGCAAGGCTGATGCACGACAACGCACGGCTAGGCAATGGACGGCAAGGCAAAGAAGGGGAAAGCAAGGCAAGGCACGGTCAGGCGAGGCAAGGCTAAGGCACGACAACGCAAGGCTAGGCAATTCACGAAAGGCAAGCAAAGAGTAACGGAAGGCAAGGAAGGCAAGGGAAAGCAGGGGAAGGCAAGGGTAACGGAAGGAACGGCACGGTAAGGGGAAACAAGGCTAAGGCACGACAACGCAGGGCTAGGCAATGCACGGCAAGGCAAGGAAAGGGTAACGCAAGGCAAGGCACGGTCAGGCGAGGCAAGGGTAATGCACGACAACGCAAGGCTACGCAGTTCACGGCTAGGCAAGGAAAGAGTAACGGAAGGAAAGGAAGGCAAGGCAAAGCAAGGCAAGGCAAGTGTAACAAAAAGCACGCCAAGGCAAGGGGAAACAAGGCTAAGGCACGGCAACGCAAGGCTAAGCAATGCACAGCCAGGGAAGGAAAGGGTAACGCAAGGCAAGGCACGATAAGGCAAGGCGAGGCTAATGCACGACAACGCACGGCTATGCAATGCACGGCAAGGCAAGCAAAGGGTAACGCAAGGCAAGGCACAGTTAGGCGAGGCAAGCGTAAGGCATGACAACGCAAGGCTAGGCAATGCACGGAAGGCAAGCAAAGAGTAACGGAAGGCAAGGAATGCAAGGCAAAGCAAGGCAACGCAAGCAAGGCTATGGCAAGGTGAAAAAAGGCTAAGGCAGGACAACGCAAGGCTAGGCAATGCACGGAAGGCATGCAAAGAGTAACGGAATGGAAGGAAGGCAAGGCAAAGCAAGGCAAAGCAAGCAAGGCTATGGCAAGGTGAAACAAGGCCAAGGCACCACAACGCACGGCTAGGCAATGCACGGCCAGCCAAAGAAAAGGTAACGCAAGTCAAGGCACTGTGAGGCAGGGCAAGGCTAATGCACGACACCGCAAGGCTAGGCAATGCACGGAAGGCAAGCAAAGAGTAACGGAAACCAAGGAAGGCAAGGGAAAGCAAGGCAAGGCCAGGGTAACGGAAGGAACACACGGCAAGGGGAAACAAGGCTAAGGCACGACAACGCACGGCTAGGCAATGCACGGCAAGGCAAGGAAAGGGTAACGCCAGGCAAGGCACGGTCAGGCAAGGCAAGGCTAATGCCCGACAAGGCAAGGCTTGGCAGTGCACAGCAAGGCAAGGAAAGGGTAACGCAAGGCAAAGCACGGTGAGGGAAGGCAAGGCTGATACACGACAACGCACGGCTAGGCAATGCACGGCAAGGCAATGAAAGGGTAACGCAAGGCAAGGCACGGTCAGGCGAGGAAAGGGTAATGCACGACAACGCAAGGCTACGCAGTGCACGGCTAGGCAAGGAAAGAGTAACGGAAGGAAAGGAAGGCAAGGCAAAACAAGGCAAGGCAAGTGTAACAAAAGGCACGGCACGGCAAGGGGAAACAAGGCTAAAGCACGGCAACGCAAGGCTAAGCAATGCACGGCCAGGCAAGGAAAGGGTAACGCAAGGCAAGGCACTGTCAGGCGAGGCAAGGCTAAGGCACGACAACGCAAGCCTAGGCAATGCACGGAAGGCAAGCAAAGAATAACGGAAGGCAAGGAAGGCAAGGGAAAGCAAGGCAAGGCAAGGGTATCGGAAGGAACGGCACGGCAAGGGGAAACAAGGCTAAGGCACGGCAACGCACGGCTAGGCAATGCACGGCAAGGCAAGGAAAGGGTAACGCAAGGCAAGGCACCGTGAGGCAAGGCAAGGCTGATGCACGACAACGCACGGCTAGGCAATGCACGGCAAGGCAAGGAAAGGGTAACGCAAGGCAAGGCACGGTCAGGCGAGGCAAGGCTAAGGCACGACAACGCAAGGCTAGGCAATGCAACGCAAGGCTAGGCAATGCACGGAAGGCAAGCATAGAGTAACGGAAGGCAAGGAATGCAAGGCAAAGCAAGGCAACGCAAGCAAGGCTATGGCAAGGTGAAAAAAGGCTAAGGCACGAGAACGCAAGGCTAGGCAATGCACGGAAGGCAAGCAAAGAGTAACGGAATGGAAGGAAGGCAAGGCAAAGCAAGGCAAAGCAAGCAAGGCTATGGCAAGGTGAAACAAGGCTAAGGCACCACAACGCACGGCTAGGCAATGCACGGCCAGCCAAGGAAAAGGTAACGCAAGGCAAGGCACTGTGAGGCAAGGCAAGGCTAATGCACGACAGCGCAAGGCTAGGCAATGCACGGAAGGCAAGGAAACAGTAACGGAAACCAAGGAAGGCAAGCGAAAGCAAGGCAAGGCAAGGGTAACGGAAGGAACGGCACGGCAAGGGGAAACAAGGCTAAGGCACGAAAACGCACGGCTAGGCAATGCACGGCAAGGCAAGGAAAGGGTAACGCCAGGCAAGGCACGGTTAGGCAAGGCAAGGCTAATGCACGACAAGGCAAGGCTAGGCAGTGCACGGCAAGGCAAGGAAAGGGTAACGCAAGGCATGGCACTGTCAGGCGAGGCAAGGCTAAGGCAAGACAACGCAAGGCTAGGCAATGCACGGAAGGAAAGCAAAGAGTAACGGAAGGCAAGGAAAGCAAGGGAAAGCAAGGCAAGGCAAGGGTAACGGAAGGAACGGCACGGCAAGGGGAAACAAGGCTAAGGCACGACAACGCAGGGCTAGGCAATGCACGGCAAGGCAAGGAAAGGGTAACGCAAGGCAAGGCACGGTCAGGCGAGGCAAGGTTAATGCACGACAACGCAAGGCTACGCAGTGCACGGCTAGGCAAGGAAAGAGTAACGGAAGGAAAGGAAGGCAAGGCAAAGCAAGGAAAGGCAAGTGTAACAAAAGGCACGGCACGGCAAGGGGAAACAAGGCTAAGGCACGGCAACGCAAGGCTAAGCAATGCACGGCCAGGCAAGGAAAGGGTAACGCAAGGCAAGGCACTGTCAGGCGAGGCAAGGCTAAGGCACGACAACGCAAGGCTTGGCAATGCACGGAAGGCAAGGAAAGAGTAACGGAAGGCAAGGAATGCAAGGCAAAGCAAGGCAAAGCAAGCAAGGCTATGGCAAGGTGAAACAAGGCTAAGGCACCACAACGCACGGCTAGACAATGCACGGCAAGCCAAGGAAAAGGTAACGCAAGGCAAGGCACTCTGAGGCAAGGGAAGGCTAATGCACGACAGCGCAAGGCTAGGCAATGCACGGAAGGCAAGCAAAGAGTAACGGAAACCAAGGAAGGCAAGGGAAAGCAAGGCAAGGCAAGGGTAACGGAAGGAACGGCACGGCAAGGGGAAACAAGGCTAAGGCACGGCAACGCACGGCTAGGCAATGCACGGCAAGGCAAGGAAAAGGTAACGCAAGGCAAAGCACCTTGAGGCAAGGCAAGGCTGATGCACGACAACGCACGGCTAGGCAATGCACGGCAAGGCAAGGAAAGGGTAACGCAAGGCAAGGCACGGTCAGGCGAGGCAAGGCTAAGGCACGACAACGTAAGGCTAGGCAATGCACAAAAGGCAAGCAAAGAGTAACGGAAGGCAAGGAAGGCAAGGGAAAGCAGGGGAAGGCAAGGGTAACGGAAGGAACGGCACGGTAAGGGGAAACAAGGCTAAGGCACGACAACGCAGGGCTAGGCAATGCACGGCAAGGCAAGGAAAGGGTAACGCAAGGCAAGGCACGGTCAGGCGAGGCAAGGGTAATGCACGACAACGCAAGGCTACGCAGTGCACGGCTAGGCAAGGAAAGAGTAACGGAAGGAAAGGAAGGAAAGGCAAAGCAAGGCAAGGCAAGTGTAACAAAAGGCACGGCACGGCAAGGGGAAACAATGCTAAGGCACGGCAACGCAAGGCTAAGCAATGCACGGCCAGGCAAGGAAAGGGTAACGCAAGGCAAGGCACGGTAAGGCAAGGCGAGGCTAATGCACGACAACGCACGGCTAGGCAATGCACGGCAAGGCAAGGAAAGAGTAACGGAAGGAAATAAAGGCAAGGCAAACAAGGCAAGGCAAGTGTAACAAATGGCACGGCACGGCAAGGGGAAACAAGGCTAAGGCACGGCAACGCAAGGCTAAGCAATGCACGGCAAGGCAAGGAAAGGGTAACGCAAGGCAAGGCACGGTCAGGCGAGGCAAGGGTAATGCACGACAACGCAAGGCTACGCAGTGCACGGCTAGGCAAGGAAAGGGTAACGCAAGGCAAGGCACGGTTAGGCGAGGCAAGGCTAAGGCACGACAACGCAAGGCTAGGCAATGCACGGAAGGCAAGCAAAGAGAAACGGAAGGCAAGGAATGCAAGGCAAAGCAAGGCAAAGCAAGCAAGTCTATGGCAAGGTGAAACAAGGCTAAGGCACCACAACGCACGGCTAGGCAATGCACGACCAGCCAAGGAAAAGGTAACGCAAGGCAAGGCACTGTGAGGCAAGGCAAGGCTAATGCACGACAGCGCAAGGCTAGGCAATGCACGGAAGGCAAGCAAAGAGTAAAGGAAACGAAGGAAGGCAAGGGAAAGCAAGGCAAGGCAAGGGTAACGGAAGGAACGGCACGGGAAGGGGAAACAAGTCTAAGGCACGACAACGCACGGCTAGGCAATGCACGGCAAGGCAAGGAAAGGGTAACGCCAGGAAGGCACGGTCAGGCAAGGCAAGGCTAATGCACGACAAGGCAAGGCTAGGCAGTGCACGGCAAGGCAAGGAAAGGGAAACGGAAGGAAAGGAAGGAAAGGCAAAGCAAGGCAAGGCAAGTGTAACAAAAGGCACGGCACGGCAAGGGGAAACAAGGCTAAGGCACGGCAACGCAAGGCTAAGCAATGAACGGCCAGGCAAGGAAAGGGTAACGCAAGGCAAGGCACGGTCAGGCGAGGCAAGGCTAAGGCACGACAACGCAAGGCTAGGCAATGCACGGAAGGCAAGCAAAGAGTAACGGAAGGCAAGGAATGCAAGGCAAAGCAAGGCAACGCAAGCAAGGCTATGGCAAGGTGAAAAAAGGCTAAGGCACGAGAACGCAAGGCTAGGCAATGCACGGAAGGCAAGCAAAGAGTAACGGAATGGAAGGAAGGCAAGGCAAAGCAAGGCAAAGGAAGCAAGGCTATGGCAAGGTGAAACAAGGCTAAGGCACCACAACGCACGGCTAGGCAATGCACGGCCAGCCAAGGAAAAGGTAACGCAAGGCAAGGCACTGTGAGGCAAGGCAAGGCTAATGCACGACAGCGCAAGGCTAGGCAATGCACGGAAGGCAAGGAAACAGTAACGGAAACCAAGGAAGGCAAGCGAAAGCAAGGCAAGGCAAGGGTAACGGAAGGAACGGCACGGCAAGGGGAAACAAGGCTAAGGCACGAAAACGCACGGCTAGGCAATGCACGGCAAGGCAAGGAAAGGGTAACGCCAGGCAAGGCACGGTTAGGCAAGGCAAGGCTAATGCACGACAAGGCAAGGCTAGGCAGTGCACGGCAAGGCAAGGAAAGGGTAACGCAAGGCATGGCACTGTCAGGCGAGGCAAGGCTAAGGCACGACAACGCAAGGCTAGGCAATGCACGGAAGGAAAGCAAAGAGTAACGGAAGGCAAGGAAAGCAAGGGAAAGCAAGGCAAGGCAAGGGTAACGGAAGGAACGGCACGGCAAGGGGAAACAAGGCTAAGGCACGACAACACAGGGCTAGGCCATGCAGGGCAAGGCAAGTAAAGGGTAACGCAAGGCAAGGCACGGTTTGGGGAGGCAAGGCTAATGCACGACAACGCAAGGCTAGGCAATGCACGGAAGGCAAGGAAAGAGTAACGGAAGGCAAGGAATGCAAGGCAAAGCAAGGCAACGCAAGCAAGGCTATGGCAAGGTGAAAAAAGGCTAAGGCACGACCACGCAAGGCTAGGCAATGCACGGAAGGGAAGCAAAGAGTAACGGAAGGCAAGGAAGGCAAGGCAAAGCAAGGCAACGCAAGCAAGGCTATGGCAAGGTGAAAAAAGGCTAAGCCACGACAACGCAAGGCTAGGCAATGCACGGAAGGCAAGCAAAGAGTAACGGAAGGCAAGGAAGGCAAGGGAAAGCAAGGCAAGGCAAGGGTAACGGAAGGAACGGCACGGCAAGGGGAAACAAGTCTAAGGCACGACAACGCACGGCTAGGCAATGCACGGCAAGGCAAGGAAAGGGTAACGCCAGGAAGGCACGGTCAGGCAAGGCAAGGCTAATGCACGACAAGGCAAGGCTAGGCAGTGCACGGCAAGGCAAGGAAAGGGTAACGGAAGGAAAGGAAGGAAAGGCAAAGCAAGGCAAGGCAAGTGTAACAAAAGGCACGGCACGGCAAGGGGAAACAAGGCTAAGGCCCGGCAACGCAAGGCTAAGCAATGCACGGCCAGGCAAGGAAAGGGTAACGCAAGGCAAGGCACGGTAAGGCAAGGCGAGGCTAATGCACGACAACGCACGGCTAGGCAATGCACGGCAAGGCAAGGAAAGGGTAACGCAAGGCAAGGCACGGTTAGGCGAGGCAAGGCTAAGGCACGACAACGCAAGGCTAGGCAATGCACGGAAGGAAAGCAAAGAGAAACGGAAGGCAAGGAATGCAAGGCAAAGCAAGGCAAAGCAAGCAAGTCTATGGCAAGGTGAAACAAGGCTAAGGCACCACAACGCACGGCTAGGCAATGCACGACCAGCCAAGGAAAAGGTAACGCAAGGCAAGGCACTGTGAGGCAAGGCAAGGCTAATGCACGACAGCGCAAGGCTAGGCAATGCACGGAAGGCAAGCAAAGAGTAACGGAAACCAAGGAAGGCAAGGGAAAGCAAGGCAAGGCAAGGGTAACGGAAGGAACGGCACGGCAAGGGGAAACAAGGCTAAGGCACGGCAACGCACGGCTAGGCAATGCACGGCAAGGCAAGGAAAAGGTAACGCAAGGCAAAGCACCTTGAGGCAAGGCAAGGCTGATGCACGACAACGCACGGCTAGGCAATGCACGGCAAGGCAAGGAAAGGGTAACGCAAGGCAAGGCACGGTCAGGCGAGGCAAGGCTAAGGCACGACAACGTAAGGCTAGGCAATGCACAAAAGGCAAGCAAAGAGTAACGGAAGGCAAGGAAGGCAAGGGAAAGCAGGGGAAGGCAAGGGTAACGGAAGGAACGGCACGGTAAGGGGAAACAAGGCTAAGGCACGACAACGCAGGGCTAGGCAATGCACGGCAAGGCAAGGAAAGGGTAACGCAAGGCAAGGCACGGTCAGGCGAGGCAAGGGTAATGCACGACAACGCAAGGCTACGCAGTGCACGGCTAGGCAAGGAAAGAGTAACGGAAGGAAAGGAAGGAAAGGCAAAGCAAGGCAAGGCAAGTGTAACAAAAGGCACGGCACGGCAAGGGGAAACAAGGCTAAGGCACGGCAACGCAAGGCTAAGCAATGCACGGCCAGGCAAGGAAAGGGTAACGCAAGGCAAGGCACGGTAAGGCAAGGCGAGGCTAATGCACGACAACGCACGGCTAGGCAATGCACGGCAAGGCAAGGAAAGAGTAACGGAAGGAAATAAAGGCAAGGCAAACAAGGCAAGGCAAGTGTAACAAATGGCACGGCACGGCAAGGGGAAACAAGGCTAAGGCACGGCAACGCAAGGCTAAGCAATGCACGGCAAGGCAAGGAAAGGGTAACGCAAGGCAAGGCACGGTCAGGCGAGGCAAGGGTAATGCACGACAACGCAAGGCTAAGCAGTGCACGGCTAGGCAAGGAAAGAGTAACGGAAGGAAATAAAGGCAAGGCAAACAAGGCAAGGCAAGTGTAACAAATGGCACGGCACGGCAAGGGGAAACAAGGCTAAGGCACGGCAACGCAAGGCTAAGCAATGAACGGCCAGGCAAGGAAAGGGTAACGCAAGGCAAGGCACGGTGAGGCGAGGCAAGGCTAAGGCACGACAACGCAAGGCTAGGCAATGCACGGAAGGCAAGCAAAGAGTAACGGAAGGCAAGGAATGCAAGGCAAAGCAAGGCAACGCAAGCAAGGCTATGGCAAGGTGAAACAAGGCTAAGGCACCACAACGCACGGCTAGGCAATGCACGGCCAGCCAAGGAAAAGGTAACGCAAGGCAAGGCACTGTGAGGCAAGGCAAGGCTAATGCACGACAGCGCAAGGCTAGGCAATGCACGGAAGGCAAGGAAACAGTAACGGAAACCAAGGAAGGCAAGCGAAAGCAAGGCAAGGCAAGGGTAACGGAAGGAACGGCACGGCAAGGGGAAACAAGGCTAAGGCACGAAAACGCACGGCTAGGCAATGCACGGCAAGGCAAGGAAAGGGTAACGCCAGGCAAGGCACGGTTAGGCAAGGCAAGGCTAATGCACGACAAGGCAAGGCTAGGCAGTGCACGGCAAGGCAAGGAAAGGGTAACGCAAGGCATGGCACTGTCAGGCGAGGCAAGGCTAAGGCACGACAACGCAAGGCTAGGCAATGCACGGAAGGAAAGCAAAGAGTAACGGAAGGCCAGGAAAGCAAGGGAAAGCAAGGCAAGGCAAGGGTAACGGAAGGAACGGCACGGCAAGGGGAAACAAGGCTAAGGCACGACAACACAGGGCTAGGCAATGCAGGGCAAGGCAAGTAAAGGGTAACGCAAGGCAAGGCACGGTTTGGGGAGGCAAGGCTAATGCACGACAACGCAAGGCTAGGCAATGCACGGAAGGCAAGGAAAGAGTAACGGAAGGCAAGGAATGCAAGGCAAAGCAAGGCAACGCAGGCAAGGCTATGGCAAGGTGAAAAAAGGCTAAGGCACGACCACGCAAGGCTAGGCAATGCACGGAAGGGAAGGAAAGAGTAACGGAAGGCAAGGAATGCAAGGCAAAGCAAGGCAACGCAGGCAAGGCTATGGCAAGGTGAAAAAAGGCTAAGGCACGACCACGCAAGGCTAGGCAATGCACGGAAGGGAAGCAAAGAGTAACGGAAGGCAAGGAAGGCAAGGCAAAGCAAGGCAACGCAAGCAAGGCTATGGCAAGGTGAAAAAAGGCTAAGCCACGACAACGCAAGGCTAGGCAATGCACGGAAGGCAAGCAAAGAGTAACGGAAGGCAAGGAAGGCAAGGGAAAGCAAGGCAAGGCAAGGGTAACGGAAGGAACGGCACGGCAAGGGGAAACAAGTCTAAGGCACGACAACGCACGGCTAGGCAATGCACGGCAAGGCAAGGAAAGGGTAACGCCAGGAAGGCACGGTCAGGCAAGGCAAGGCTAATGCACGACAAGGCAAGGCTAGGCAGTGCACGGCAAGGCAAGGAAAGGGTAACGGAAGGAAAGGAAGGAAAGGCAAAGCAAGGCAAGGCAAGTGTAACAAAAGGCACGGCACGGCAAGGGGAAACAAGGCTAAGGCACGGCAACGCAAGGCTAAGCAATGCACGGCCAGGCAAGGAAAGGGTAACGCAAGGCAAGGCACGGTAAGGCAAGGCGAGGCTAATGCACGACAACGCACGGCTAGGCAATGCACGGCAAGGCAAGGAAAGGGTAACGCAAGGCAAGGCACGGTTAGGCGAGGCAAGGCTAAGGCACGACAACGCAAGGCTAGGCAATGCACGGAAGGCAAGCAAAGAGAAACGGAAGGCAAGGAATGCAAGGCAAAGCAAGGCAAAGCAAGCAAGTCTATGGCAAGGTGAAACAAGGCTAAGGCACCACAACGCACGGCTAATCAATGCACGACCAGCCAAGGAAAAGGTAACGCAAGGCAAGGCACTGTGAGGCAAGGCAAGGCTAATGCACGACAGCGCAAGGCTAGGCAATGCACGGAAGGCAAGCAAAGAGTAAAGGAAACCAAGGAAGGCAAGGGAAAGCAAGGCAAGGCAAGGGTAACGGAAGGAACGGCACGGGAAGGGGAAACAAGTCTAAGGCACGACAACGCACGGCTAGGCAATGCACGGCAAGGCAAGGAAAGGGTAACGCCAGGAAGGCACGGTCAGGCAAGGCAAGGCTAATGCACGACAAGGCAAGGCTAGGCAGTGCACGGCAAGGCAAGGAAAGGGAAACGGAAGGAAAGGAAGGAAAGGCAAAGCAAGGCAAGGCAAGTGTAACAAAAGGCACGGCACGGCAAGGGGAAACAAGGCTAAGGCACGGCAACGCAAGGCTAAGCAATGAACGGCCAGGCAAGGAAAGGGTAACGCAAGGCAAGGCACGGTCAGGCGAGGCAAGGCTAAGGCACGACAACGCAAGGCTAGGCAATGCACGGAAGGCAAGCAAAGAGTAACGGAAGGCAAGTAATGCAAGGCAAAGCAAGGCAACGCAAGCAAGGCTATGGCAAGGTGAAAAAAGGCTAAGGCACGAGAACGCAAGGCTAGGCAATGCACGGAAGGCAAGCAAAGAGTAACGGAATGGAAGGAAGGCAAGGCAAAGCAAGGCAAAGGAAGCAAGGCTATGGCAAGGTGAAACAAGGCTAAGGCACCACAACGCACGGCTAGGCAATGCACGGCCAGCCAAGGAAAAGGTAACGCAAGGCAAGGCACTGTGAGGCAAGGCAAGGCTAATGCACGACAGCGCAAGGCTAGGCAATGCACGGAAGGCAAGGAAACAGTAACGGAAACCAAGGAAGACAAGCGAAAGCAAGGCAAGGCAAGGGTAACGGAAGGAACGGCACGGCAAGGGGAAACAAGGCTAAGGCACGAAAACGCACGGCTAGGCAATGCACGGCAAGGCAAGGAAAGGGTAACGCCAGGCAAGGCACGGTTAGGCAAGGCAAGGCTAATGCACGACAAGGCAAGGCTAGGCAGTGCACGGCAAGGCAAGGAAAGGGTAACGCAAGGCATGGCACTGTCAGGCGAGGCAAGGCTAAGGCACGACAACGCAATCCTAGGCAATGCACGGAACGAAAGCAAAGAGTAACGGAAGGCAAGGAAAGCAAGGGAAAGCAAGGCAAGGCAAGGGTAACGGAAGGAACGGCACGGCAAGGGGAAACAAGGCTAAGGCACGACAACACAGGGCTAGGCCATGCAGGGCAAGGCAAGTAAAGGGTAACGCAAGGCAAGGCACGGTTTGGGGAGGCAAGGCTAATGCACGACAACGCAAGGCTAGGCAATGCACGGAAGGCAAGGAAAGAGTAACGGAAGGCAAGGAATGCAAGGCAAAGCAAGGCAACGCAAGCAAGGCTATGGCAAGGTGAAAAAAGGCTAAGGCACGACCACGCAAGGCTATGCAATGCACGGAAGGGAAGCAAAGAGTAACGGAAGGCAAGGAAGGCAAGGCAAAGCAAGGCAACGCAAGCAAGGCTATGGCAAGGTGAAAAAAGGCTAAGCCACGACAACGCAAGGCTAGGCAATGCACGGAAGGCAAGCAAAGAGTAACGGAAGGCAAGGAAGGCAAGGGAAAGCAAGGCAAGGCAAGGGTAACGGAAGGAACGGCACGGCAAGGGGAAACAAGTCTAAGGCACGACAACGCACGGCTAGGCAATGCACGGCAAGGCAAGGAAAGGGTAACGCCAGGAAGGCACGGTCAGGCAAGGCAAGGCTAATGCACGACAAGGCAAGGCTAGGCAGTGCACGGCAAGGCAAGGAAAGGGTAACGGAAGGAAAGGAAGGAAAGGCAAAGCAAGGCAAGGCAAGTGTAACAAAAGGCACGGCACGGCAAGGGGAAACAAGGCTAAGGCCCGGCAACGCAAGGCTAAGCAATGCACGGCCAGGCAAGGAAAGGGTAACGCAAGGCAAGGCACGGTAAGGCAAGGCGAGGCTAATGCACGACAACGCACGGCTAGGCAATGCACGGCAAGGCAAGGAAAGGGTAACGCAAGGCAAGGCACGGTTAGGCGAGGCAAGGCTAAGGCACGACAACGCAAGGCTAGGCAATGCACGGAAGGAAAGCAAAGAGAAACGGAAGGCAAGGAATGCAAGGCAAAGCAAGGCAAAGCAAGCAAGTCTATGGCAAGGTGAAACAAGGCTAAGGCACCACAACGCACGGCTAGGCAATGCACGACCAGCCAAGGAAAAGGTAACGCAAGGCAAGGCACTGTGAGGCAAGGCAAGGCTAATGCACGACAGCGCAAGGCTAGGCAATGCACGGAAGGCAAGCAAAGAGTAACGGAAACCAAGGAAGGCAAGGGAAAGCAAGGCAAGGCAAGGGTAACGGAAGGAACGGCACGGCAAGGGGAAACAAGGCTAAGGCACGGCAACGCACGGCTAGGCAATGCACGGCAAGGCAAGGAAAAGGTAACGCAAGGCAAAGCACCTTGAGGCAAGGCAAGGCTGATGCACGACAACGCACGGCTAGGCAATGCACGGCAAGGCAAGGAAAGGGTAACGCAAGGCAAGGCACGGTCAGGCGAGGCAAGGCTAAGGCACGACAACGTAAGGCTAGGCAATGCACAAAAGGCAAGCAAAGAGTAACGGAAGGCAAGGAAGGCAAGGGAAAGCAGGGGAAGGCAAGGGTAACGGAAGGAACGGCACGGTAAGGGGAAACAAGGCTAAGGCACGACAACGCAGGGCAAGGCAATGCACGGCAAGGCAAGGAAAGGGTAACGCAAGGCAAGGCACGGTCAGGCGAGGCAAGGCTAATGCACGACAAGGCAAGGCTAGGCAGTGCACGGCAAGGCAAGGAAAGGGTAACGGAAGGAAAGGAAGGAAAGGCAAAGCAAGGCAAGGCAAGTGTAACAAAAGGCACGGCACGGCAAGGGGAAACAAGGCTAAGGCACGGCAACGCAAGGCTAAGCAATGAACGGCCAGGCAAGGAAAGGGTAACGCAAGGCAAGGCACGGTCAGGCGAGGCAAGGCTAAGGCACGACAACGCAAGGCTAGGCAATGCACGGAAGGCAAGCAAAGAGTAACGGAAGGCAAGGAATGCAAGGCAAAGCAAGGCAACGCAAGCAAGGCTATGGCAAGGTGAAAAAAGGCTAAGGTACGAGAACGCAAGGCTAGGCAATGCACGGAAGGCAAGCAAAGAGTAACGGAATGGAAGGAAGGCAAGGCAAAGCAAGGCAAAGCAAGCAAGGCTATGGCAAGGTGAAACACGGCTAAGGCACCACAACGCACGGCTAGGCAATGCACGGCCAGCCAAGGAAAAGGTAACGCAAGGCAAGGCACTGTGAGGCAAGGCAAGGCTAATGCACGACAGCGCAAAGCTAGGCAATGCACGGAAGGCAAGGAAACAGTAACGGAAACCAAGGAAGGCAAGCGAAAGCAAGGCAAGGCAAGGGTAACGGAAGGAACGGCACGGCAAGGGGAAACAAGGCTAAGGCACGAAAACGCACGGCTAGGCAATGCACGGCAAGGCAAGGAAAGGGTAACGCCAGGCAAGGCACGGTTAGGCAAGGGAAGGCTAATGCACGACAAGGCAAGGCTAGGCAGTGCACGGCAAGGCAAGGAAAGGGTAACGCAAGGCATGGCACTGTCAGGCGAGGCAAGGCTAAGGCACGACAACGCAATCCTAGGCAATGCACGGAAGGAAAGCAAAGAGTAACGGAAGGCAAGGAAAGCAAGGGAAAGCAAGGCAAGGCAAGGGTAACGGAAGGAACGGCACGGCAAGGGGAAACAAGGCTAAGGCACGACAACACAGGGCTAGGCAATGCAGGGCAAGGCAAGTAAAGGGTAACGCAAGGCAAGGCACGGTTTGGGGAGGCAAGGCTAATGCACGACAACGCAAGGCTAGGCAATGCACGGAAGGCAAGGAAAGAGTAACGGAAGGCAAGGAATGCAAGGCAAAGCAAGGCAACGCAAGCAAGGCTATGGCAAGGTGAAAAAAGGCTAAGGCACGACCACGCAAGGCTAGGCAATGCACGGAAGGGAAGCAAAGAGTAACGGAAGGCAAGGCAAAGCAAGGCAACGCAAGCAAGGCTATGGCAAGGTGAAAAAAGGCTAAGCCACGACAACGCAAGGCTAGGCAATGCACGGAAGGCAAGCAAAGAGTAACGGAAGGCAAGGAAGGCAAGGGAAAGCAAGGCAAGGCAAGGGTAACGGAAGGAACGGCACGGCAAGGGGAAACAAGGCTAAGGCACGAAAACGCACGGCTAGGCAATGCACGGCAAGGCAAGGAAAGGGTAACGCCAGGCAAGGCACGGTTAGGCAAGGCAAGGCTAATGCACGACAAGGCAAGGCTAGGCAGTGCACGGCAAGGCAAGGAAAGGGTAACGCAAGGCATGGCACTGTCAGGCGAGGCAAGGCTAAGGCACGACAACGCAAGGCTAGGCAATGCACGGAAGGAAAGCAAAGAGTAACGGAAGGCAAGGAAAGCAAGGGAAAGCAAGGCAAGGCAAGGGTAACGGAAGGAACGGCACGGCAAGGGGAAACAAGGCTAAAGCACGACAACACAGGGCTAGGCAATGCAGGGCAAGGCAAGTAAAGGGTAACGCAAGGCAAGGCACGGTTTGGGGAGGCAAGGCTAATGCACGACAACGCAAGGCTAGGCAATGCACGGAAGGCAAGGAAAGAGTAACGGAAGGCAAGGAATGCAAGGCAAAGCAAGGCAACGCAGGCAAGGCTATGGCAAGGTGAAAAAAGGCTAAGGCACGACCACGCAAGGCTAGGCAATGCACGGAAGGGAAGCAAAGAGTAACGGAAGGCAAGGAAGGCAAGGCAAAGCAAGGCAACGCAAGCAAGGCTATGGCAAGGTGAAAAAAGGCTAAGCCACGACAACGCAAGGCTAGGCAATGCACGGAAGGCAAGCAAAGAGTAACGGAAGGCAAGGAAGGCAAGGGAAAGCAAGGCAAGGCAAGGGTAACGGAAGGAACGGCACGGCAAGGGGAAACAAGTCTAAGGCACGACAACGCACGGCTAGGCAATGCACGGCAAGGCAAGGAAAGGGTAACGCCAGGAAGGCACGGTCAGGCAAGGCAAGGCTAATGCACGACAAGGCAAGGCTAGGCAGTGCACGGCAAGGCAAGGAAAGGGTAACGGAAGGAAAGGAAGGAAAGGCAAAGCAAGGCAAGGCAAGTGTAACAAAAGGCACGGCACGGCAAGGGGAAACAAGGCTAAGGCACGGCAACGCAAGTCTAAGCAATGCACGGCCAGGCAAGGAAAGGGTAACGCAAGGCAAGGCACGGTAAGGCAAGGCGAGGCTAATGCACGACAACGCACGGCTAGGCAATGCACGGCAAGGCAAGGAAAGGGTAACGCAAGGCAAGGCACGGTTAGGCGAGGCAAGGCTAAGGCACGACAACGCAAGGCTAGGCAATGCACGGAAGGCAAGCAAAGAGAAACGGAAGGCAAGGAATGCAAGGCAAAGCAAGGCAAAGCAAGCAAGTCTATGGCAAGGTGAAACAAGGCTAAGGCACCACAACGCACGGCTAGGCAATGCACGACCAGCCAAGGAAAAGGTAACGCAAGGCAAGGCACTGTGAGGCAAGGCAAGGCTAATGCACGAAAGCGCAAGGCTAGGCAATGCACGGAAGGCAAGCAAAGAGTAAAGGAAACCAAGGAAGGCAAGGGAAAGCAAGGCAAGGCAAGGGTAACGGAAGGAACGGCACGGGAAGGGGAAACAAGTCTAAGGCACAACAACGCACGGCTAGGCAATGCACGGCAAGGCAAGGAAAGGGTAACGCCAGGAAGGCACGGTCAGGCAAGGCAAGGCTAATGCACGACAAGGCAAGGCTAGGCAGTGCACGGCAAGGCAAGGAAAGGGTAACGGAAGGAAAGGAAGGAAAGGCAAAGCAAGGCAAGGCAAGTGTAACAAAAGGCACGGCACGGCAAGGGGAAACAAGGCTAAGGCACGGCAACGCAAGGCTAAGCAATGAACGGCCAGGCAAGGAAAGGGTAACGCAAGGCAAGGCACGGTCAGGCGAGGCAAGGCTAAGGCACGACAACGCAAGGCTAGGCAATGCACGGAAGGCAAGCAAAGAGCAAGGTAACGGAATGGAAGGAAGGCAAGGCAAAGCAAGGCAAAGGAAGCAAGGCTATGGCAAGGTGAAACAAGGCTAAGGCACCACAACGCACGGCTAGGCAATGCACGGCCAGCCAAGGAAAAGGTAACGCAAGGCAAGGCACTGTGAGGCAAGGCAAGGCTAATGCACGACAGAGCAAGGCTAGGCAATGCACGGAAGGCAAGGAAACAGTAACGGAAACCAAGGAAGGCAAGCGAAAGCAAGGCAAGGCAAGGGTAACGGAAGGAACGGCACGGCAAGGGGAAACAAGGCTAAGGCACGAAAACGCACGGCTAGGCAATGCACGGCAAGGCAAGGAAAGGGTAACGCCAGGCAAGGCACGGTTAGGCAAGGCAAGGCTAATGCACGACAAGGCAAGGCTAGGCAGTGCACGGCAAGGCAAGGAAAGGGTAACGCAAGGCATGGCACTGTCAGGCGAGGCAAGGCTAAGGCACGACAACGCAATCCTAGGCAATGCACGGAAGGAAAGCAAAGAGTAACGGAAGGCAAGGAAAGCAAGGGAAAGCAAGGCAAGGCAAGGGTAACGGAAGGAACGGCACGGCAAGGGGAAACAAGGCTAAGGCACGACAACACAGGGCTAGGCCATGCAGGGCAAGGCAAGTAAAGGGTAACGCAAGGCAAGGCACGGTTTGGGGAGGCAAGGCTAATGCACGACAACGCAAGGCTAGGCAATGCACGGAAGGCAAGGAAAGAGTAACGGAAGGCAAGGAATGCAAGGCAAAGCAAGGCAACGCAAGCAAGGCTATGGCAAGGTGAAAAAAGGCTAAGGCACGACCACGCAAGGCTAGGCAATGCACGGAAGGGAAGCAAAGAGTAACGGAAGGCAAGGAAGGCAAGGCAAAGCAAGGCAACGCAAGCAAGGCTATGGCAAGGTGAAAAAAGGCTAAGCCACGACAACGCAAGGCTAGGCAATGCACGGAAGGCAAGCAAAGAGTAACGGAAGGCAAGGAAGGCAAGGGAAAGCAAGGCAAGGCAAGGGTAACGGAAGGAACGGCACGGCAAGGGGAAACAAGTCTAAGGCACGACAACGCACGGCTAGGCAATGCACGGCAAGGCAAGGAAAGGGTAACGCCAGGAAGGCACGGTCAGGCAAGGCAAGGCTAATGCACGACAAGGCAAGGCTAGGCAGTGCACGGCAAGGCAAGGAAAGGGTAACGGAAGGAAAGGAAGGAAAGGCAAAGCAAGGCAAGGCAAGTGTAACAAAAGGCACGGCACGGCAAGGGGAAACAAGGCTAAGGCACGGCAACGCAAGGCTAAGCAATGCACGGCCAGGCAAGGAAAGGGTAACGCAAGGCAAGGCACGGTAAGGCAAGGCGAGGCTAATGCACGACAACGCACGGCTAGGCAATGCACGGCAAGGCAAGGAAAGGGTAACGCAAGGCAAGGCACGGTTAGGCGAGGCAAGGCTAAGGCACGACAACGCAAGGCTAGGCAATGCACGGAAGGCAAGCAAAGAGAAACGGAAGGCAAGGAATGCAAGGCAAAGCAAGGCAAAGCAAGCAAGTCTATGGCAAGGTGAAACAAGGCTAAGGCACCACAACGCACGGCTAGGCAATGCACGACCAGCCAAGGAAAAGGTAACGCAAGGCAAGGCACTGTGAGGCAAGGCAAGGCTAATGCACGACAGCGCAAGGCTAGGCAATGCACGGAAGGCAAGCAAAGAGTAACGGAAACCAAGGAAGGCAAGGGAAAGCAAGGCAAGGCAAGGGTAACGGAAGGAACGGCACGGCAAGGGGAAACAAGGCTAAGGCACGGCAACGCACGGCTAGGCAATGCACGGCAAGGCAAGGAAAAGGTAACGCAAGGCAAAGCACCTTGAGGCAAGGCAAGGCTGATGCACGACAACGCACGGCTAGGCAATGCACGGCAAGGCAAGGAAAGGGTAACGCAAGGCAAGGCACGGTCAGGCGAGGCAAGGCTAAGGCACGACAACGTAAGGCTAGGCAATGCACAAAAGGCAAGCAAAGAGTAACGGAAGGCAAGGAAGGCAAGGGAAAGCAGGGGAAGGCAAGGGTAACGGAAGGAACGGCACGGTAAGGGGAAACAAGGCTAAGGCACGACAACGCAGGGCTAGGCAATGCACGGCAAGGCAAGGAAAGGGTAACGCAAGGCAAGGCACGGTCAGGCGAGGCAAGGGTAATGCACGACAACGCAAGGCTACGCAGTGCACGGCTAGGCAAGGAAAGAGTAACGGAAGGAAAGGAAGGAAAGGCAAAGCAAGGCAAGGCAAGTGTAACAAAAGGCACGGCACGGCAAGGGGAAACAAGGCTAAGGCACGGCAACGCAAGGCTAAGCAATGCACGGCCAGGCAAGGAAAGGGTAACGCAAGGCAAGGCACGGTAAGGCAAGGCGAGGCTAATGCACGACAACGCACGGCTAGGCAATGCACGGCAAGGCAAGGAAAGAGTAACGGAAGGAAATAAAGGCAAGGCAAACAAGGAAAGGCAAGTGTAACAAATGGCACGGCACGGCAAGGGGAAACAAGGCTAAGGCACGGCAACGCAAGGCTAAGCAATGCACGGCAAGGCAAGGAAAGGGTAACGCAAGGCAAGGCACGGTCAGGCGAGGCAAGGGTAATGCACGACAACGCAAGGCTAAGCAGTGCACGGCTAGGCAAGGAAAGAGTAACGGAAGGAAATAAAGGCAAGGCAAACAAGGCAAGGCAAGTGTAACAAATGGCACGGCACGGCAAGGGGAAACAAGGCTAAGGCACGGCAACGC
Source organism: Macrotis lagotis (assembly GCF_037893015.1). Taxonomy (NCBI): domain Eukaryota; kingdom Metazoa; phylum Chordata; class Mammalia; order Peramelemorphia; family Peramelidae; genus Macrotis; species Macrotis lagotis. Next base: position 162,967 of record NW_027422208.1, read on the forward strand.
AAGGCTAAGCAATGAACGGCCAGGCAAGGAAAGGGTAACGCAAGGCAAGGCACGGTCAGGCGAGGCAAGGCTAAGGCACGACAACGCAAGGCTAGGCAATGCACGGAAGGCAAGCAAAGAGTAACGGAAGGCAAGGAATGCAAGGCAAAGCAAGGCAACGCAAGCAAGGCTATGGCAAGGTGAAACAAGGCTAAGGCACCACAACGCACGGCTAGGCAATGCACGGCCAGCCAAGGAAAAGGTAACGCAAGGCAAGGCACTGTGAGGCAAGGCAAGGCTAATGCACGACAGCGCAAGGCTAGGCAATGCACGGAAGGCAAGGAAACAGTAACGGAAACCAAGGAAGGCAAGCGAAAGCAAGGCAAGGCAAGGGTAACGGAAGGAACGGCACGGCAAGGGGAAACAAGGCTAAGGCACGAAAACGCACGGCTAGGCAATGCACGGCAAGGCAAGGAAAGGGTAACGCCAGGCAAGGCACGGTTAGGCAAGGCAAGGCTAATGCACGACAAGGCAAGGCTAGGCAGTGCACGGCAAGGCAAGGAAAGGGTAACGCAAGGCATGGCACTGTCAGGCGAGGCAAGGCTAAGGCACGACAACGCAAGGCTAGGCAATGCACGGAAGGAAAGCAAAGAGTAACGGAAGGCAAGGAAAGCAAGGGAAAGCAAGGCAAAGCAAGGGTAACGGAAGGAACGGCACGGCAAGGGGAAACAAGGCTAAGGCACGACAACACAGGGCTAGGCAATGCAGGGCAAGGCAAGTAAAGGGTAACGCAAGGCAAGGCACGGTTTGGGGAGGCAAGGCTAATGCACGACAACGCAAGGCTAGGCAATGCACGGAAGGCAAGGAAAGAGTAACGGAAGGCAAGGAATGCAAGGCAAAGCAAGGCAACGCAAGCAAGGCTATGGCAAGGTGAAAAAAGGCCAAGGCACGACCACGCAAGGCTAGGCAATGCACGGAAGGGAAGCAAAGAGTAACGGAAGGCAAGGAAGGCAAGGCAAAGCAAGGCAACGCAAGCAAGGCTATGGCAAGGTGAAAAAAGGCTAAGCCACGACAACGCAAGGCTAGGCAATGCACGGAAGGCAAGCAAAGAGTAACGGAAGGCAAGGAAGGCAAGGGAAAGCAAGGCAAGGCAAGGGTAACGGAAGGAACGGCACGGCAAGGGGAAACAAGTCTAAGGCACGACAACGCACGGCTAGGCAATGCACGGCAAGGCAAGGAAAGGGTAACGCCAGGAAGGCACGGTCAGGCAAGGCAAGGCTAATGCACGACAAGGCAAGGCTAGGCAGTGCACGGCAAGGCAAGGAAAGGGTAACGGAAGGAAAGGAAGGAAAGGCAAAGCAAGGCAAGGCAAGTGTAACAAAAGGCACGGCACGGCAAGGGGAAACAAGGCTAAGGCACGGCAACGCAAGGCTAAGCAATGAACGGCCAGGCAAGGAAAGGGTAACGCAAGGCAAGGCACGGTCAGGCGAGGCAAGGCTAAGGCACGACAACGCAAGGCTAGGCAATGCACGGAAGGCAAGCAAAGAGTAACGGAAGGCAAGGAATGCAAGGCAAAGCAAGGCAACGCAAGCAAGGCTATGGCAAGGTGAAAAAAGGCTAAGGCACGAGAACGCAAGGCTAGGCAATGCACGGAAGGCAAGCAAAGAGTAACGGAATGGAAGGAAGGCAAGGCAAAGCAAGGCAAAGGAAGCAAGGCTATGGCAAGGTGAAACAAGGCTAAGGCACCACAACGCACGGCTAGGCAATGCACGGCCAGCCAAGGAAAAGGTAACGCAAGGCAAGGCACTGTGAGGCAAGGCAAGGCTAATGCACGACAGAGCAAGGCTAGGCAATGCACGGAAGGCAAGGAAACAGTAACGGAAACCAAGGAAGGCAAGCGAAAGCAAGGCAAGGCAAGGGTAACGGAAGGAACGGCACGGCAAGGGGAAACAAGGCTAAGGCACGAAAACGCACGGCTAGGCAATGCACGGCAAGGCAAGGAAAGGGTAACGCCAGGCAAGGCACGGTTAGGCAAGGCAAGGCTAATGCACGACAAGGCAAGGCTAGGCAGTGCACGGCAAGGCAAGGAAAGGGTAACGCAAGGCATGGCACTGTCAGGCGAGGCAAGGCTAAGGCACGACAACGCAATCCTAGGCAATGCACGGAAGGAAAGCAAAGAGTAACGGAAGGCAAGGAAAGCAAGGGAAAGCAAGGCAAGGCAAGGGTAACGGAAGGAACGGCACGGCAAGGGGAAACAAGGCTAAGGCACGACAACACAGGGCTAGGCCATGCAGGGCAAGGCAAGTAAAGGGTAACGCAAGGCAAGGCACGGTTTGGGGAGGCAAGGCTAATGCACGACAACGCAAGGCTAGGCAATGCACGGAAGGCAAGGAAAGAGTAACGGAAGGCAAGGAATGCAAGGCAAAGCAAGGCAACGCAAGCAAGGCTATGGCAAGGTGAAAAAAGGCTAAGGCACGACCACGCAAGGCTAGGCAATGCACGGAAGGGAAGCAAAGAGTAACGGAAGGCAAGGAAGGCAAGGCAAAGCAAGGCAACGCAAGCAAGGCTATGGCAAGGTGAAAAAAGGCTAAGCCACGACAACGCAAGGCTAGGCAATGCACGGAAGGCAAGCAAAGAGTAACGGAAGGCAAGGAAGGCAAGGGAAAGCAAGGCAAGGCAAGGGTAACGGAAGGAACGGCACGGCAAGGGGAAACAAGTCTAAGGCACGACAACGCACGGCTAGGCAATGCACGGCAAGGCAAGGAAAGGGTAACGCCAGGAAGGCACGGTCAGGCAAGGCAAGGCTAATGCACGACAAGGCAAGGCTAGGCAGTGCACGGCAAGGCAAGGAAAGGGTAACGGAAGGAAAGGAAGGAAAGGCAAAGCAAGGCAAGGCAAGTGTAACAAAAGGCACGGCACGGCAAGGGGAAACAAGGCTAAGGCACGGCAACGCAAGGCTAAGCAATGCACGGCCAGGCAAGGAAAGGGTAACGCAAGGCAAGGCACGGTAAGGCAAGGCGAGGCTAATGCACGACAACGCACGGCTAGGCAATGCACGGCAAGGCAAGGAAAGGGTAACGCAAGGCAAGGCACGGTTAGGCGAGGCAAGGCTAAGGCACGACAACGCAAGGCTAGGCAATGCACGGAAGGCAAGCAAAGAGAAACGGAAGGCAAGGAATGCAAGGCAAAGCAAGGCAAAGCAAGCAAGTCTATGGCAAGGTGAAACAAGGCTAAGGCACCACAACGCACGGCTAGGCAATGCACGACCAGCCAAGGAAAAGGTAACGCAAGGCAAGGCACTGTGAGGCAAGGCAAGGCTAATGCACGACAGCGCAAGGCTAGGCAATGCACGGAAGGCAAGCAAAGAGTAAAGGAAACCAAGGAAGGCAAGGGAAAGCAAGGCAAGGCAAGGGTAACGGAAGGAACGGCACGGCAAGGGGAAACAAGGCTAAGGCACGGCAACGCACGGCTAGGCAATGCACGGCAAGGCAAGGAAAAGGTAACGCAAGGCAAAGCACCTTGAGGCAAGGCAAGGCTGATGCACGACAACGCACGGCTAGGCAATGCACGGCAAGGCAAGGAAAGGGTAACGCAAGGCAAGGCACGGTCAGGCGAGGCAAGGCTAAGGCACGACAACGTAAGGCTAGGCAATGCACAAAAGGCAAGCAAAGAGTAACGGAAGGCAAGGAAGGCAAGGGAAAGCAGGGGAAGGCAAGGGTAACGGAAGGAACGGCACGGTAAGGGGAAACAAGGCTAAGGCACGACAACGCAGGGCTAGGCAATGCACGGCAAGGCAAGGAAAGGGTAACGCAAGGCAAGGCACGGTCAGGCGAGGCAAGGGTAATGCACGACAACGCAAGGCTACGCAGTGCACGGCTAGGCAAGGAAAGAGTAACGGAAGGAAAGGAAGGAAAGGCAAAGCAAGGCAAGGCAAGTGTAACAAAAGGCACGGCACGGCAAGGGGAAACAAGGCTAAGGCACGGCAACGCAAGGCTAAGCAATGCACGGCCAGGCAAGGAAAGGGTAACGCAAGGCAAGGCACGGTAAGGCAAGGCGAGGCTAATGCACGACAACGCACGGCTAGGCAATGCACGGCAAGGCAAGGAAAGAGTAACGGAAGGAAATAAAGGCAAGGCAAACAAGGAAAGGCAAGTGTAACAAATGGCACGGCACGGCAAGGGGAAACAAGGCTAAGGCACGGCAACGCAAGGCTAAGCAATGCACGGCAAGGCAAGGAAAGGGTAACGCAAGGCAAGGCACGGTCAGGCGAGGCAAGGGTAATGCACGACAACGCAAGGCTAAGCAGTGCACGGCTAGGCAAGGAAAGAGTAACGGAAGGAAATAAAGGCAAGGCAAACAAGGCAAGGCAAGTGTAACAAATGGCACGGCACGGCAAGGGGAAACAAGGCTAAGGCACGGCAACGCAAGGCTAAGCAATGAACGGCCAGGCAAGGAAAGGGTAACGCAAGGCAAGGCACGGTCAGGCGAGGCAAGGCTAAGGCACGACAACGCAAGGCTAGGCAATGCACGGAAGGCAAGCAAAGAGTAACGGAAGGCAAGGAATGCAAGGCAAAGCAAGGCAACGCAAGCAAGGCTATGGCAAGGTGAAACAAGGCTAAGGCACCACAACGCACGGCTAGGCAATGCACGGCCAGCCAAGGAAAAGGTAACGCAAGGCAAGGCACTGTGAGGCAAGGCAAGGCTAATGCACGACAGCGCAAGGCTAGGCAATGCACGGAAGGCAAGGAAACAGTAACGGAAACCAAGGAAGGCAAGCGAAAGCAAGGCAAGGCAAGGGTAACGGAAGGAACGGCACGGCAAGGGGAAACAAGGCTAAGGCACGAAAACGCACGGCTAGGCAATGCACGGCAAGGCAAGGAAAGGGTAACGCCAGGCAAGGCACGGTTAGGCAAGGCAAGGCTAATGCACGACAAGGCAAGGCTAGGCAGTGCACGGCAAGGCAAGGAAAGGGTAACGCAAGGCATGGCACTGTCAGGCGAGGCAAGGCTAAGGCACGACAACGCAAGGCTAGGCAATGCACGGAAGGAAAGCAAAGAGTAACGGAAGGCAAGGAAAGCAAGGGAAAGCAAGGCAAAGCAAGGGTAACGGAAGGAACGGCACGGCAAGGGGAAACAAGGCTAAGGCACGACAACACAGGGCTAGGCAATGCAGGGCAAGGCAAGTAAAGGGTAACGCAAGGCAAGGCACGGTTTGGGGAGGCAAGGCTAATGCACGACAACGCAAGGCTAGGCAATGCACGGAAGGCAAGGAAAGAGTAACGGAAGGCAAGGAATGCAAGGCAAAGCAAGGCAACGCAAGCAAGGCTATGGCAAGGTGAAAAAAGGCTAAGGCACGACCACGCAAGGCTAGGCAATGCACGGAAGGGAAGCAAAGAGTAACGGAAGGCAAGGAAGGCAAGGCAAAGCAAGGCAACGCAAGCAAGGCTATGGCAAGGTGAAAAAAGGCTAAGCCACGACAACGCAAGGCTAGGCAATGCACGGAAGGCAAGCAAAGAGTAACGGAAGGCAAGGAAGGCAAGGGAAAGCAAGGCAAGGCAAGGGTAACGGAAGGAACGGCACGGCAAGGGGAAACAAGTCTAAGGCACGACAACGCACGGCTAGGCAATGCACGGCAAGGCAAGGAAAGGGTAACGCCAGGAAGGCACGGTCAGGCAAGGCAAGGCTAATGCACGACAAGGCAAGGCTAGGCAGTGCACGGCAAGGCAAGGAAAGGGTAACGGAAGGAAAGGAAGCAAAGGCAAAGCAAGGCAAGGCAAGTGTAACAAAAGGCACGGCACGGCAAGGGGAAACAAGGCTAAGGCACGGCAACGCAAGGCTAAGCAATGCACGGCCAGGCAAGGAAAGGGTAACGCAAGGCAAGGCACGGTAAGGCAAGGCGAGGCTAATGCACGACAACGCACGGCTAGGCAATGCACGGCAAGGCAAGGAAAGGGTAACGCAAGGCAAGGCACGGTTAGGCGAGGCAAGGCTAAGGCACGACAACGCAAGGCTAGGCAATGCACGGAAGGCAAGCAAAGAGAAACGGAAGGCAAGGAATGCAAGGCAAAGCAAGGCAAAGCAAGCAAGTCTATGGCAAGGTGAAACAAGGCTAAGGCACCACAACGCACGGCTAGGCAATGCACGACCAGCCAAGGAAAAGGTAACGCAAGGCAAGGCACTGTGAGGCAAGGCAAGGCTAATGCACGACAGCGCAAGGCTAGGCAATGCACGGAAGGCAAGCAAAGAGTAAAGGAAACCAAGGAAGGCAAGGGAAAGCAAGGCAAGGCAAGGGTAACGGAAGGAACGGCACGGCAAGGGGAAACAAGGCTAAGGCACGGCAACGCACGGCTAGGCAATGCACGGCAAGGCAAGGAAAAGGTAACGCAAGGCAAAGCACCTTGAGGCAAGGCAAGGCTGATGCACGACAACGCACGGCTAGGCAATGCACGGCAAGGCAAGGAAAGGGTAACGCAAGGCAAGGCACGGTTAGGCGAGGCAAGGCTAAGGCACGACAACGCAAGGCTAGGCAATGCACGGAAGGCAAGCAAAGAGAAACGGAAGGCAAGGAATGCAAGGCAAAGCAAGGCAAAGCAAGCAAGTCTATGGCAAGGTGAAACAAGGCTAAGGCACCACAACGCACGGCTAGGCAATGCACGACCAGCCAAGGAAAAGGTAACGCAAGGCAAGGCACTGTGAGGCAAGGCAAGGCTAATGCACGACAACGCAAGGCTAGGCAATGCACGGCAAGGCAAGGAAAGAGTAACGGAAGGAAAGGAAGGCAAGGCAAAGCAAGGCAAGGCAAGTGTAACGGAAGGCACGGCACGGCAAGGGGAAACAAGGCTAAGGCACGGCAACGCAAGGCTAAGCAATGCACGGCAAGGCAAGGAAAGGGTAACGCAAGGCAAGGCACGGTCAGGCAAGGCAAGGCTAATGCACGACAACGCAAGGCTAGGCAGTGCACGGCTAGGCAAGGAAAGAGTAACGGAAGGAAATAAAGGCAAGGCAAACAAGGCAAGGCAAGTGTAACAAATGGCACGGCACGGCAAGGGGAAACAAGGCTAAGGCACGGCAACGCAAGGCTAAGCAATGAACGGCCAGGCAAGGAAAGGGTAACGCAAGGCAAGGCACGGTCAGGCGAGGCAAGGCTAAGGCACGACAACGCAAGGCTAGGCAATGCACGGAAGGCAAGCAAAGAGTAACGGAAGGCAAGGAATGCAAGGCAAAGCAAGGCAACGCAAGCAAGGCTATGGCAAGGTGAAAAAAGGCTAAGGCACGAGAACGCAAGGCTAGGCAATGCACCGAAGGCAAGGAAAGAGTAACGGAATGGAAGGAAGGCAAGGCAAAGCAAGGCAAAGCAAGCAAGCCTATGGCAAGGTGAAACAAGGCTAAGGCACCACAACGCACGGCTAGGCAATGCACGGCCATCCAAGGAAAAGGTAACGCAAGGCAAGGCACTGTGAGGCAAGGCAAGGCTAATGCACGACAGCGCAAGGCTAGGCAATGCACGGAAGGCAAGGAAACAGTAACGGAAACCAAGGAAGGCAAGCGAAAGGAAGGCAAGGCAAGGGTAACGGAAGGAACGGCACGGCAAGGGGAAACAAGGCTAAGGCACGAAAACGCACGGCTAGGCAATGCACGGCAAGGCAAGGAAAGGGTAACGCCAGGCAAGGCACGGTTAGGCAAGGCAAGGCTAATGCACGACAAGGCAAGGCTAGGCAGTGCACGGCAAGGCAAGGAAAGGGTAACGCAAGGCATGGCACTGTCAGGCGAGGCAAGGCTAAGGCACGACAACGCAAGGCTAGGCAATGCACGGAAGGAAAGCAAAGAGTAACGGAAGGCAAGGAAAGCAAGGGAAAGCAAGGCAAGGCAAGGGTAACGGAAGGAACGGCACGGAATGGGGAAACAAGGCTAAGGCACGACAACACAGGGCTAGGCAATGCAGGGCAAGGCAAGTAAAGGGTAACGCAAGGCAAGGCACGGTTTGGGGAGGCAAGGCTAATGCACGACAACGCAAGGCTAGGCAATGCACGGAAGGCAAGGAAAGAGTAACGGAAGGCAAGGAATGCAAGGCAAAGCAAGGCAACGCAAGCAAGGCTATGGCAAGGTGAAAAAAGGCTAAGGCACGACCACGCAAGGCTAGGCAATGCACGGAAGGGAAGCAAAGAGTAACGGAAGGCAAGGCAAAGCAAGGCAACGCAAGCAAGGGTATGGCAAGGTGAAAAAAGGCTAAGCCACGACCACGCAAGGCTAGGCAATGCACGGAAGGCAAGCAAAGAGTAACGGAAGGCAAGGAAGGCAAGGGAAAGCAAGGCAAGGCAAGGGTAACGGAAGGAACGGCACGGCAAGGGGAAACAAGTCTAAGGCACGACAACGCACGGCTAGGCAATGCACGGCAAGGCAAGGAAAGGGTAACGCCAGGAAGGCACGGTCAGGCAAGGCAAGGCTAATGCACGACAAGGCAAGGCTAGGCAGTGCACGGCAAGGCAAGGAAAGGGTAACGGAAGGAAAGGAAGGAAAGGCAAAGCAAGGCAAGGCAAGTGTAACAAAAGGCACGGCACGGCAAGGGGAAACAAGGCTAAGGCACGGCAACGCAAGGCTAAGCAATGCACGGCCAGGCAAGGAAAGGGTAACGCAAGGCAAGGCACGGTAAGGCAAGGCGAGGCTAATGCACGACAACGCACGGCTAGGCAATGCACGGCAAGGCAAGGAAAGGGTAACGCAAGGCAAGGCACGGTTAGGCGAGGCAAGGCTAAGGCACGACAACGCAAGGCTAGGCAATGCACGGAAGGCAAGCAAAGAGAAACGGAAGGCAAGGAATGCAAGGCAAAGCAAGGCAAAGCAAGCAAGTCTATGGCAAGGTGAAACAAGGCTAAGGCACCACAACGCACGGCTAGGCAATGCACGACCAGCCAAGGAAAAGGTAACGCAAGGCAAGGCACTGTGAGGCAAGGCAAGGCTAATGCACGACAGCGCAAGGCTAGGCAATGCACGGAAGGCAAGCAAAGAGTAAAGGAAACCAAGGAAGGCAAGGGAAAGCAAGGCAAGGCAAGGGTAACGGAAGGAACGGCACGGCAAGGGGAAACAAATCTAAGGCACGACAACGCACGGCTAGGCAATGCACGGCAAGGCAAGGAAAGGGTAACGCCAGGCAAGGCACGGTCAGGCAAGGCAAGGCTAATGCACGACAAGGCATGGCTAGGCAGTGCACGGCAAGGCAAGGAAAGGGTAACGCAAGGCAAGGCACGGTCAGGCGAGGCAAGGCTAAGGCACGACAACGCAAGGCTAGGCAATGCACGGAAGGAAAGCAAAGAGTAACGGAAGGCAAGGAAGGCAAGGGAAAGCAGGGGAAGGCAAGGGTAACGGAAGGAACGGCACGGTAAGGGGAAACAAGGCTAAGGCACGACAACGCAGGGCTAGGCAATGCACGGCAAGGCAAGGAAAGGATAACGCAAGGCAAGGCACGGTCAGGCGAGGCAAGGGTAATGCACGACAACGCAAGGCTACGCAGTGCACGGCTAGGCAAGGAAAGAGTAACGGAAGGAAAGGAAGGCAAGGCAAAGCAAGGCAAGGCAAGTGTAACAAAAGGCACGGCACGGCAAGGGGAAACAAGGCTAAGGCACGGCAACGCAAGGCTAAGCAATGCACGGCCAGGCAAGGAAAGGGTAATGCAAGGCAAGGCACTGTCAGGCGAGGCAAGGCTAAGGCACGACAACGCAAGGCTTGGCAATGCACGGAAGGCAAGCAAAGAGTAACGGAAGGCAAGGAATGCAAGGCAAAGGAAGGCAAAGCAAGCAAGGCTATGGCAAGGTGAAACAAGGCTAAGGCACCACAACGCACGGCTAGACAATGCACGGCAAGCCAAGGAAAAGGTAACGCAAGGCAAGGCACTCTGAGGCAAGGCAAGGCTAATGCACGACAGCGCAAGGCTAGGCAATGCACGGAAGGCAAGCAAAGAGTAACGGAAACCAAGGAAGGCAAGGGAAAGCAAGGCAAGGCAAGGGTAACGGAAGGAACGGCACGGCAAGGGGAAACAAGGCTAAGGCACGGCAACGCACGGCTAGGCAATGCACGGCAAGGCAAGGAAAAGGTAACGCAAGGCAAAGCACCTTGAGGCAAGGCAAGGCTGATGCACGACAACGCACGGCTAGGCAATGCACGGCAAGGCAAGGAAAGGGTAACGCAAGGCAAGGCACGGTCAGGCGAGGCAAGGCTAATTCACGACAACATAAGGCTAGGCAATGCACGAAAGGCAAGCAAAGAGTAACGGAAGGCAAGGAAGGCAAGGGAAAGCAGGGGAAGGCAAGGGTAACGGAAGGAACGGCACGGTAAGGGGAAACAAGGCTAAGGCACGACAACGCAGGGCTAGGCAATGCACGGCAAGGCAAGGAAAGGGTAAGGCAAGGCAAGGCACGGTCAGGCGAGGCAAGGGTAATGCACGACAACGCAAGGCTACGCAGTGCACGGCTAGGCAAGGAAAGAGTAACGGAAGGAAAGGAAGGAAAGGCAAAGCAAGGCAAGGCAAGTGTAACAAAAGGCACGGCACGGCAAGGAGAAACAAGGCTAAGGCACGGCAACGCAAGGCTAAGCAATGCACGGCCAGGCAAGGAAAGGGTAACGCAAGGCAAGGCACGGTAAGGCAAGGCGAGGCTAATGCACGACAACGCACCGCTAGGCAATGCACGGCAAGGCAAGGAAAGAGTAACGGAAGGAAATAAAGGCAAGGCAAACAAGGCAAGGCAAGTGTAACAAATGGCACGGCACGGCAAGGGGAAACAAGGCTAAGGCACGGCAACGCAAGGCTAAGCAATGCACGGCAAGGCAAGGAAAGGGTAACGCAAGGCAAGGCACGGTCAGGCGAGGCAAGGGTAATGCACGACAACGCAAGGCTACGCAGTGCACGGCTAGGCAAGGAAAGAGTAACGGAAGGAAATAAAGGCAAGGCAAACAAGGCAAGGCAAGTGTAACAAATGGCACGGCACGGCAAGGGGAAACAAGGCTAAGGCACGGCAACGCAAGGCTAAGCAAGGAACGGCCAGGCAAGGAAAGGGTAACGCAAGGCAAGGCACGGTCAGGCGAGGCAAGGCTAAGGCACGACAACGCAAGGCTAGGCAATGCACCGAAGGCAAGCAAAGAGTAACGGAAGGCAAGGAATGCAAGGCAAAGCAAGGCAACGCAAGCAAGGCTATGGCAAGGTGAAAAAAGGCTAAGGCACGACAGCGCAAGGCTAGGCAATGCACGGAAGGCAAGCAAACAGTAACGGAAACCAAGGAAGGCAAGCGAATGCAACGCAAGGCAAGGGTAACGGAAGGAACGGCACGGCAAGGGGAAACAAGGCTAAGGCACGAAAACGCACGGCTAGGCAATGCACGGCAAGGCAAGGAAAGGGTAACGCCAGGCAAGGCACGGTTAGGCAAGGCAAGGCTAATGCACGACAAGGCAAGGCTAGGCAGTGCACGGCAAGGCAAGGAAAGGGTAACGCAAGGCATGGCACTGTCAGGCGAGGCAAGGCTAAGGCACGACAACGCAAGGCTAGGCAATGCACGGAAGGAAAGCAAAGAGTAACGGAAGGCAAGGAAAGCAAGGGAAAGCAAGGCAAGGCAAGGGTAACGGAAGGAACGGCACGGAATGGGGAAACAAGGCTAAGGCACGACAACACAGGGCTAGGCAATGCAGGACAAGGCAAGTAAAGGGTAACGCAAGGCAAGGCACGGTTTGGGGAGGCAAGGCTAATGCACGACAACGCAAGGCTAGGCAATGCACGGAAGGCAAGGAAAGAGTAACGGAAGGCAAGGAATGCAAGGCAAAGCAAGGCAACGCAAGCAAGGCTATGGCAAGGTGAAAAAAGGCTAAGGCACGACCACGCAAGGCTAGGCAATGCACGGAAGGGAAGCAAAGAGTAACGGAAGGCAAGGAAGGCAAGGCAAAGCAAGGCAACGCAAGCAAGGCTATGGCAAGGTGAAAAAAGGCTAAGCCACGACAACGCAAGGCTAGGCAATGCACGGAAGGCAAGCAAAGAGTAACGGAAGGCAAGGAAGGCAAGGGAAAGCAAGGCAAGGCAAGGGTAACGGAAGGAACGGCACGGCAAGGGGAAACAAGTCTAAGGCACGAAAACGCACGGCTAGGCAATGCACGGCAAGGCAAGGAAAGGGTAACGCCAGGAAGGCACGGTCAGGCAAGGCAAGGCTAATGCACGACAAGGCAAGGCTAGGCAGTGCACGGCAAGGCAAGGAAAGGGTAACGGAAGGAAAGGAAGGAAAGGCAAAGCAAGGCAAGGCAAGTGTAACAATAGGCACGGCACGGCAAGGGGAAACAAGGCTAAGGCACGGCAACGCAAGGCTAAGCAATGCACGGCCAGGCAAGGAAAGGGTAACGCAAGGCAAGGCACGGTAAGGCAAGGCGAGGCTAATGCACGACAACGCACGGCTAGGCAATGTACGGCAAGGCAAGGAAAGGGTAACGCAAGGCAAGGCACGGTTAGGCGAGGCAAGGCTAAGGCACGACAACGCAAGGCTAGGCAATGCACGGAAGGCAAGCAAAGAGAAACGGAAGGCAAGGAATGCAAGGCAAAGCAAGGCAAAGCAAGCAAGTCTATGGCAAGGTGAAACAAGGCTAAGGCACCACAACGCACGGCTAGGCAATGCACGACCAGCCAAGGAAAAGGTAACGCAAGGCAAGGCACTGTGAGGCAAGGCAAGGCTAATGCACGACAGCGCAAGGCTAGGCAATGCACGGAAGGCAAGCAAAGAGTAAAGGAAACCAAGGAAGGCAAGGGAAAGCAAGGCAAGGCAAGGGTAACAGAAGGAACGGCACGGGAAGGGGAAACAAGTCTAAGGCACGACAACGCACGGCTAGGCAATGCACGGCAAGGCAAGGAAAGGGTAACGCCAGGCAAGGCACGGTCAGGCAAGGCAAGGCTAATGCACGACAAGGCAAGGCTAGGCAGTGCACGGCAAGGCAAGGAAAGGGTAACGCAAGGCATGGCACTGTCAGGCGAGGCAAGGCTAAGGCACGACAACGCAAGGCTAGGCAATGCACGGAAGGAAAGCAAAGAGTAACGGAAGGCAAGGAAAGCAAGGGAAAGCAAGGCAAGGCAAGGGTAACGGAAGGAACGGCACGGCAAGGGGAAACAAGGCTAAGGCACGACAACACAGGGCTAGGCAATGCAGGGCAAGGCAAGTAAAGGGTAACGCAAGGCAAGGCACGGTTTGGGGAGGCAAGGCTAATGCACGACAACGCAAGGCTAGGCAATGCACGGAAGGCAAGGAAAGAGTAACGGAAGGCAAGGAATGCAAGGCAAAGCAAGGCAACGCAAGCAAGGCTATGGCAAGGTGAAAAAAGGCTAAGGCACGACCACGCAAGGCTAGGCAATGCACGGAAGGGAAGCAAAGAGTAACGGAAGGCAAGGAAGGCAAGGCAAAGCAAGGCAACGCAAGCAAGGCTATGGCAAGGTGAAAAAAGGCTAAGCCACGACAACGCAAGGCTAGGCAATGCACGGAAGGCAAGCAAAGAGTAACGGAAGGCAAGGAAGGCAAGGGAAAGCAAGGCAAGGCAAGGGTAACGGAAGGAACGGCACGGCAAGGGGAAACAAGTCTAAGGCACGAAAACGCACGGCTAGGCAATGCACGGAAAGGCAAGGAAAGGGTAACGCCAGGAAGGCACGGTCAGGCAAGGCAAGGCTAATGCACGACAAGGCAAGGCTAGGCAGTGCACGGCAAGGCAAGGAAAGGGTAACGCAAGGCAAGGCACGGTCAGGCGAGGCAAGGCTAAGGCACGACAACGCAAGGCTAGGCAATGCACGGAAGGAAAGCAAAGAGTAACGGAAGGCAAGGAAGGCAAGGGAAAGCAGGGGAAGGCAAGGGTAACGGAAGGAACGGCACGGTAAGGGGAAACAAGGCTAAGGCACGACAACGCAGGGCTAGGCAATGCACGGCAAGGCAAGGAAAGGGTAACGCAAGGCAAGGCACGGTCAGGCGAGGCAAGGGTAATGCACGACAACGCAAGGCTACGCAGTGCACGGCTAGGCAAGGAAAGAGTAACGGAAGGAAAGGAAGGCAAGGCAAAGCAAGGCAAGGCAAGTGTAACAAAAGGCACGGCACGGCAAGGGGAAACAAGGCTAAGGCACGGCAACGCAAGGCTAAGCAATGCACGGCCAGGCAAGGAAAGGGTAACGCAAGGCAAGGCACTGTCAGGCGAGGCAAGGCTAAGGCACGACAACGCAAGGCTTGGCAATGCACGGAAGGCAAGCAAAGAGTAACGGAAGGCAAGGAATGCAAGGCAAAGCAAGGCAAAGCAAGCAAGGCTATGGCAAGGTGAAACAAGGCTAAGGCACCACAACGCACGGCTACACAATGCACGGCAAGCCAAGGAAAAGGTAACGCAAGGCAAGGCACTCTGAGGCAAGGCAAGGCTAATGCACGACAGCGCAAGGCTAGGCAATGCACGGAAGGCAAGCAATGAGTAACGGAAACCAAGGAAGGCAAGGGAAAGCAAGGCAAGGCAAGGGTAACGGAAGGAACGGCACGGCAAGGGGAAACAAGGCTAAGGCACGGCAACGCACGGCTAGGCAATGCACGGCAAGGCAAGGAAAGGGTAACGCCAGGCAAGGCACGGTCAGGCAAGGCAAGGCTAATGCACGACAAGGCAAGGCTAGGCAGTGCACGGCAAGGCAAGGAAAGGGTAACGCAAGGCATGGCACTGTCAGGCGAGGCAAGGCTAAGGCACGACAACGCAAGGCTAGGCAATGCACGGAAGGAAAGCAAAGAGTAACGGAAGGCAAGGAAAGCAAGGGAAAGCAAGGCAAGGCAAGGGTAACGGAAGGAACGGCACGGCAAGGGGAAACAAGGCTAAGGCACGACAACACAGGGCTAGGCAATGCAGGGCAAGGCAAGTAAAGGGTAACGCAAGGCAAGGCACGGTTTGGGGAGGCAAGGCTAATGCACGACAACGCAAGGCTAGGCAATGCACGGAAGGCAAGGAAAGAGTAACGGAAGGCAAGGAATGCAAGGCAAAGCAAGGCAACGCAAGCAAGGCTATGGCAAGGTGAAAAAAGGCTAAGGCACGACCACGCAAGGCTAGGCAATGCACGGAAGGGAAGCAAAGAGTAACGGAAGGCAAGGAAGGCAAGGCAAAGCAAGGCAACGCAAGCAAGGCTATGGCAAGGTGAAAAAAGGCTAAGCCACGACAACGCAAGGCTAGGCAATGCACGGAAGGCAAGCAAAGAGTAACGGAAGGCAAGGAAGGCAAGGGAAAGCAAGGCAAGGCAAGGGTAACGGAAGGAACGGCACGGCAAGGGGAAACAAGTCTAAGGCACGAAAACGCACGGCTAGGCAATGCACGGCAAGGCAAGGAAAGGGTAACGCCAGGAAGGCACGGTCAGGCAAGGCAAGGCTAATGCACGACAAGGCAAGGCTAGGCAGTGCACGGCAAGGCAAGGAAAGGGTAACGCAAGGCAAGGCACGGTCAGGCGAGGCAAGGCTAAGGCACGACAACGCAAGGCTAGGCAATGCACGGAAGGAAAGCAAAGAGTAACGGAAGGCAAGGAAGGCAAGGGAAAGCAGGGGAAGGCAAGGGTAACGGAAGGAACGGCACGGTAAGGGGAAACAAGGCTAAGGCACGACAACGCAGGGCTAGGCAATGCACGGCAAGGCAAGGAAAGGGTAACGCAAGGCAAGGCACGGTCAGGCGAGGCAAGGGTAATGCACGACAACGCAAGGCTACGCAGTGCACGGCTAGGCAAGGAAAGAGTAACGGAAGGAAAGGAAGGCAAGGCAAAGCAAGGCAAGGCGTAACAAAAGGCACGGCACGGCAAGGGGAAACAAGGCTAAGGCACGGCAACGCAAGGCTAAGCAATGCACGGCCAGGCAAGGAAAGGGTAACGCAAGGCAAGGCACTGTCAGGCGAGGCAAGGCTAAGGCACGACAACGCAAGGCTTGGCAATGCACGGAAGGCAAGCAAAGAGTAACGGAAGGCAAGGAATGCAAGGCAAAGCAAGGCAAAGCAAGCAAGGCTATGGCAAGGTGAAACAAGGCTAAGGCACCACAACGCACGGCTACACAATGCACGGCAAGCCAAGGAAAAGGTAACGCAAGGCAAGGCACTCTGAGGCAAGGCAAGGCTAATGCACGACAGCGCAAGGCTAGGCAATGCACGGAAGGCAAGCAATGAGTAACGGAAACCAAGGAAGGCAAGGGAAAGCAAGGCAAGGCAAGGGTAACGGAAGGAACGGCACGGCAAGGGGAAACAAGGCTAAGGCACGGCAACGCACGGCTAGGCAATGCACGGCAAGGCAAGGAAAAGGTAACGCAAGGCAAAGCACCTTGAGGCAAGGCAAGGCTGATGCACGACAAGGCACGGCTAGGCAATGCACGGCAAGGCAAGGAAAGGGTAACGCAAGGCAAGGCACGGTCAGGCGAGGCAAGGCTAAGGCACGACAACGTAAGCCTAGGCAATGCACGAAAGGCAAGCAAAGAGTAACGGAAGGCAAGGAAGGCAAGGGAAAGCAGGGGAAGGCAAGGGTAACGGAAGGAACGGCACGGTAAGGGGAAACAAGGCTAAGGCACGACAACGCAGGGCTAGGCAATGCACGGCAAGGCAAGGAAAGGGTAACGCAAGGCAAGGCACGGTCAGGCGAGGCAAGGGTAATGCACGACAACGCAAGGCTACGCAGTGCACGGCTAGGCAAGGAAAGAGTAACGGAAGGAAAGGAAGGAAAGGCAAAGCAAGGCAAGGCAAGTGTAACAAAAGGCACGGCACGGCAAGGGGAAACAAGGCTAAGGCACGGCAACGCAAGGCTAAGCAATGCACGGCCAGGCAAGGAAAGGGTAACGCAAGGCAAGGCACGGTAAGGCAAGGCGAGGCTAATGCACGACAACGCACGGCTAGGCAATGCACGGCAAGGCAAGGAAAGAGTAACGGAAGGAAATAAAGGCAAGGCAAACAAGGCAAGGCAAGTGTAACAAATGGCACGGCACGGCAAGGGGAAACAAGGCTAAGGCACGGCAACGCAAGGCTAAGCAATGCACGGCAAGGCAAGGAAAGGGTAACGCAAGGCAAGGCACGGTCAGGCGAGGCAAGGGTAATGCACGACAACGCAAGGCTACGCAGTGCACGGCTAGGCAAGGAAAGAGTAACGGAAGGAAATAAAGGCAAGGCAAACAAGGCAAGGCAAGTGTAACAAATGGCACGGCACGGCAAGGGGAAACAAGGCTAAGGCACGACAACGCAAGGCTAAGCAAGGAACGGCCAGGCAAGGAAAGGGTAACGCAAGGCAAGGCACGGTCAGGCGAGGCAAGGCTAAGGCACGACAACGCAAGGCTAGGCAATGCACGGAAGGCAAGCAAAGAGTAACGGAAGGCAAGGAATGCAAGGCAAAGCAAGGCAACGCAAGCAAGGCTATGGCAAGGTGAAAAAAGGCTAAGGCACGAGAACGCAAGGCTAGGCAATGCACGGAAGGCAAGCAAAGAGTAACGGAATGGAAGGAAGGCAAGGCAAAGCAAGGCAAAGCAAGCAAGGCTATGGCAAGGTGAAACAAGGCTAAGGCACCACAACGCACGGCTAGGCAATGCACGGCCAGCCAAGGAAAAGGTAACGCAAGGCAAGGCACTGTGAGGCAAGGCAAGGCTAATGCACGACAGCGCAAGGCTAGGCAATGCACGGAAGGCAAGCAAACAGTAACGGAAACCAAGGAAGGCAAGCGAAAGCAAGGCAAGGCAAGGGTAACGGAAGGAACGGCACGGCAAGGGGAAACAAGGCTAAGCCACGAAAACGCACGGCTAGGCAATGCACGGCAAGGCAAGGAAAGGGTAACGCCAGGCAAGGCACGGTTAGGCAAGGCAAGGCTAATGCACGACAAGGCAAGGCTAGGCAGTGCACGGCAAGGCAAGGAAATGGTAACGCAAGGCATGGCACTGTCAGGCGAGGCAAGGCTAAGGCACGACAACGCAAGGCTAGGCAATGCACGGAAGGAAAGCAAAGAGTAACGGAAGGCAAGGAAAGCAAGGGAAAGCAAGGCAAGGCAAGGGTAACGGAAGGAACGGCACGGCAAGGGGAAACAAGGCTAAGGCACGACAACACAGGGCTAGGCAATGCAGGGCAAGGCAAGTAAAGGGTAACGCAAGGCAAGGCACGGTTTGGGGAGGCAAGGCTAATGCACGACAACGCAAGGCTAGGCAATGCACGGAAGGCAAGGAAAGAGTAACGGAAGGCAAGGAATGCAAGGCAAAGCAAGGCAACGCAAGCAAGGCTATGGCAAGGTGAAAAAAGGCTAAGGCACGACCACGCAAGGCTAGGCAATGCACGGAAGGGAAGCAAAGAGTAACGGAAGGCAAGGAAGGCAAGACAAAGCAAGGCAACGCAAGCAAGGCTATGGCAAGGTGAAAAAAGGCTAAGCCACGACAACGCAAGGCTAGGCAATGCACGGAAGGCAAGCAAAGAGTAACGGAAGGCATGGAAGGCAAGGGAAAGCAAGGCAAGGCAAGGGTAACGGAAGGAACGGCACGGCAAGGGGAAACAAGTCTAAGGCACGACAACGCACGGCTAGGCAATGCACGGCAAGGCAAGGAAAGGGTAACGCCAGGAAGGCACGGTCAGGCAAGGCAAGGCTAATGCACGACAAGGCAAGGCTAGGCAGTGCACGGCAAGGCAAGGAAAGGGTAACGGAAGGAAAGGAAGGAAAGGCAAAGCAAGGCAAGGCAAGTGTAACAAAAGGCACGGCACGGCAAGGGGAAACAAGGCTAAGGCACGGCAACGCAAGGCTAAGCAATGCACGGCCAGGCAAGGAAAGGGTAACGCAAGGCAAGGCACGGTAAGGCAAGGCGAGGCTAATGCACGACAACGCACGGCTAGGCAATGCACGGCAAGGCAAGGAAAGGGTAACGCAAGGCAAGGCACGGTTAGGCGAGGCAAGGCTAAGGCACGACAACGCAAGGCTAGGCAATGCACGGAAGGCAAGCAAAGAGAAACGGAAGGCAAGGAATGCAAGGCAAAGCAAGCAAGTCTATGGCAAGGTGAAACAAGGCTAAGGCACCACAACGCACGGCTAGGCAATGCACGACCAGCCAAGGAAAAGGTAACGCAAGGCAAGGCACTGTGAGGCAAGGCAAGGCTAATGCACGACAGCGCAAGGCTAGGCAATGCACGGAAGGCAAGCAAAGAGTAAAGGAAACCAAGGAAGGCAAGGGAAAGCAAGGCAAGGCAAGGGTAACGGAAGGAACGGCACGGGAAGGGGAAACAAGTCTAAGGCACGACAACGCACGGCTAGGCAATGCACGGCAAGGCAAGGAAAGGGTAACGCCAGGCAAGGCACGGTCAGGCAAGGCAAGGCTAATGCACGACAAGGCAAGGCTAGGCAGTGCACGGCAAGGCAAGGAAAGGGTAACGCAAGGCAAGGCACGGTCAGGCGAGGCAAGGCTAAGGCACGACAACGCAAGGCTAGGCAATGCACGGAAGGAAAGCAAAGAGTAACGGAAGGCAAGGAAGGCAAGGGAAAGCAGGGGAAGGCAAGGGTAACGGAAGGAATGGCACGGTAAGGGGAAACAAGGGTAAGGCACGACAACGCAGGGCTAGGCAATGCACGGCAAGGTACGGAAAGGGTAACGCAAGGCAAGGCACGGTCAGGCGAGGCAAGGGTAATGCACGACAACGCAAGGCTACGCAGTGCACGGCTAGGCAAGGAAAGAGTAACGGAAGGAAAGGAAGGCAAGGCAAAGCAAGGCAAGGCAAGTGTAACAAAAGGCACGGCACGGCAAGGGGAAACAAGGCTAAGGCACGGCAACGCAAGGCTAAGCAATGCACGGCCAGGCAAGGAAAGGGTAACGCAAGGCAAGGCACTGTCAGGCGAGGCAAGGCTAAGGCACGACAACGCAAGGCTTGGCAATGCACGGAAGGCAAGCAAAGAGTAACGGAAGGCAAGGAATGCAAGGCAAAGCAAGGCAAAGCAAGCAAGGCTATGGCAAGGTGAAACAAGGCTAAGGCACCACAACGCACGGCTAGACAATGCACGGCAAGCCAAGGAAAAGGTAACGCAAGGCAAGGCACTCTGAGGCAGGGCAAGGCTAATGCACGACAGCGCAAGGCTAGGCAATGCACGGAAGGCAAGCAAAGAGTAACGGAAACCAAGGAAGGCAAGGGAAAGCAAGGCAAGGCAAGGGTAACGGAAGGAACGGCACGGCAAGGGGAAACAAGGCTAAGGCACGGCAACGCACGGCTAGGCAATGCACGGCAAGGCAAGGAAAAGGTAACGCAAGGCAAAGCACCTTGAGGCAAGGCAAGGCTGATGCACGACAACGCACGGCTAGGCAATGCACGGCAAGGCAAGGAAAGGGTAACGCAAGGCAAGGCACGGTCAGGCGAGGCAAGGCTAAGGCACGACAACGTAAGGCTAGGCAATGCACGAAAGGCAAGCAAAGAGTAACGGAAGGCAAGGAAGGCAAGGGAAAGCAGGGGAAGGCAAGGGTAACGGAAGGAACGGCACGGTAAGGGGAAACAAGGCTGAGGCACGACAACGCAGGGCTAGGCAATGCACGGCAAGGCAAGGAAAGGGTAACGCAAGGCAAGGCACGGTCAGGCGAGGCAAGGGTAATGCACGACAACGCAAGGCTACGCAGTGCACGGCTAGGCAAGGAAAGAGTAACTGAAGGAAAGGAAGGAAAGGCAAAGCAAGGCAAGGCAAGTGTAACAAAAGGCACGGCACGGCAAGGGGAAACAAGGCTAAGGCACGGCAACGCAAGGCTAAGCAATGCACGGCCAGGCAAGGAAAGGGTAACGCAAGGCAAGGCACGGTAAGGCAAGGCGAGGCTAATGCACGACAACGCACGGCTAGGCAATGCACGGCAAGGCAAGGAAAGGGTAACGCAAGGCAAGGCACGGTTAGGCGAGGCAAGGCTAAGGCACGACAACGCAAGGCTAGGCAATGCACGGAAGGCAAGCAAAGAGAAAAGGAAGGCAAGGAAGGCAAGGCAAAGCAAGGCAACGCAAGCAAGGCTATGGCAAGGTGAAAAAAGGCTAAGGCACGACAACGCAAGGCTAGGCAATGCACGGAAGGCAAGCAAAGAGTAACGGAATGGAAGGAAGGCAAGGCAAAGCAAGGCAAAGCAAGCAAGGCTATGGCAAGGTGAAACAAGGCTAAGGCACCACAACGCACGGCTAGGCAATGCACGGCAAGCCAAGGAAAAGGTAACGCAAGGCAAGGCACTGTGAGGCAAGGCAAGGCTAATGCACGACAGCGCAAGGCTAGGCAATGCACGGAAGGTAAGTAAAGAGTAACGGAAACCAAGGAAGGCAAGGGAAAGCAAGGCAAGGCAAGAGTAACGGAAGGAACGGCACGGCAAGGGGAAACAAGGCTAAGGCACGACAACGCACGGCTAGGCAATGCACGGCAAGGCAAGGAAAGGGTAACGCCAGGCAAGGCACGGTCAGGCAAGGCAAGGCTAATGCCCGACAAGGCAAGGCTAGGCAGTGCACAGCAAGGCAAGGAAAGGGTAACTCAAGGCAATGCACGGTCAGGCGAGGCAAGGCTAATGCACGACAACGCAAGGCTAGGCAATGCACGGAAGATAAGCAAAGAGTAACGGAAGGCAAGGAAGGCAAGGGAAACCAAGGCAAGGCAAGGGTAACGGAAGGAACGGCTCCGCAAGGGGAAACAAGGCTAAGGCACGGCAACGCAGGGCTAGGCAATGCACGGCAAGGCAAGGAAAGGGTAACGCAAGGCAAGGCACTGTCAGGCGACGCAAAGCTAATGCACGACATCGCAAGGCTAGGCAGTGCACGGCTAGGCAAGGAAAGAGTAACGGAAGGAAAGGAAGGCAAGGCAAAGAATGGCAAGGCAAGTGTAACAACAGGCACGGCACGGCAAGGGGAAACAAGGCTAAGGCACGACAACGCAAGGCTAGGCAATGCACGGAAGGCAAGCAAAGAGTAACGGAAGGCAAGGAATGCAAAGGAAAGCAGGGGAAGGCAAGGGTAACGAAAGGAACATAACGGTAAGGGGAAACAAGGCTAAGGCACGACAACAGAGGGCTAGGCAATGCACGGCAAGGCAAGGAAAGGGTAACGCAAGGCAACGCACGGTCAGGCGAGGCAAGGCTAAGGCACGACAACGCAAGGCTAGGCAATGGACGAAAGGCAAGCAAAGAGTAACGGAAGGCAAGGAAGGCAAGGGAAAGCAGGGGAAGGCAAGGGTAACGGAAGGAACGGCACGGTAAGGGGAAACAAGGCTAAGGCACGACAACGCAGGGCTAGGCAATGCACGGCAAGGCAAGGAAAGGTTAACGCAAGGCAAGGCACGGTCAGGCGAGGCAAGGGTAATGCACGACAACGCAAGGCTACGCAGTACACGGCTAGGCAAAGAAAGAGTAACGGAAGGAAAGGAAGGCAAGGCAAAGCAAGGCAAGGCAAGTGTAACAAAAGGCACGGCACGGCAAGGGGAAACAAGGGTAAGGCACGGCAACGCAAGGCTAAGCAATGCACGGCCAGGCAAGGAAAGGGTAACGCAAGGCAAGGCACTGTCATGCGAGGCAAGGCTAAGGCACGACAACGCAATGCTAGGCAATGCACGGAAGGCAAGCAAAGAATAACGGAAGGCAAGGAATGCAAGACAAAGCAAGGCAAAGCAAGCAAGGCTATGGCAAAGTGAAACAAGGCTAAGGCACCACAACGCACGGCTAGACAATGCACGGCCAGCCAAGGAAAAGGTAACGCAAGGCAAGGCACTCTGAGGCAAGGCAAGGCTAATGCACGACAGCGCAAGGCTAGGCAATGCACGGAAGGCAAGAAAAGAGTAACGGAAACCAAGGAAGGCAAGGGAAAGCAAGGCAAGGCAAGGGTAACGTAAGGAACGGCACGGCAAGGGGAAACAATGCTAAGGCACGGCAACGCAAGGCTAAGCAATGCACGGCCAGGCAAGGAAAGGGTAACGCAAGGCAAGGCATGGTAAGGCAAGGCGAGGCTAATGCACGACAACGCACGGCTAGGCAATGCACGGCAAGGCAAGGAAAGGGTAACGCAAGGCAAGGCACGGTTAGGCGACGCAAGGCTAAGGCACGACAACGCAAGGCTAGGCAATGCACGGAAGGCAAGCAAAGAGAAACGGAAGGCAAGGAAGGCAAGGCAAAGCAAGGCAACGCAAGCAAGGCTATGGCAAGGTGAAAAAAGGCTAAGGCACGACAACGCAAGGCTAGGCAATGCACGGAAGGCAAGCAAAGAGTAACGGAATGGAAGGAAGGCAAGGCAAAGCAAGGCAAAGCAAGCAAGTCTATGGCAAGGTGAAACAAGGCTAAGGCAACACAACGCACGGCTAGGCAATGCACGGCCAGCCAAGGAAAAGGTAACGCAAGGCAAGGCACTGTGAGGCAAGGCAAGGCTAATGCACGACAGCGCAAGGCTAGGCAATGCACGAAAGGCAAGCAAAGAGTAACGGAAACCAAGGAAGGCAAGGGAAAGCAAGGCAAGGCAAGGGTAACGGAAGGAACGGCACGGCAAGGGGAAACAAGGCTAAGGCACGACAACGCACGGCTAGGCAATGCACGGCAAGGCAAGGAAAGGGTAACGCCAGGCAAGGCACGGTTAGGCAAGGCAAGGCTAATGCACGACAAGGCAAGGCTAGGCAGTGCACGGCAAGGCAAGGAAAGGGTAACGCAAGGCATGGCACTGTCAGGCGAGGCAAGGCTAAGGCACGACAACGCAAGGCTAGGCAATGCACGGAAGGAAAGCAAAGAGTAACGGAAGGCAAGGAAAGCAAGGGAAAGCAAGGCAAGGCAAGGGTAACGGAAGGAACGGCACGGAATGGGGAAACAAGGCTAAGGCACGACAACACAGGGCTAGGCAATGCAGGACAAGGCAAGTAAAGGGTAACGCAAGGCAAGGCACGGTTTGGGGAGGCAAGGCTAATGCACGACAACGCAAGGCTAGGCAATGCACGGAAGGCAAGGAAAGAGTAACGGAAGGCAAGGAATGCAAGGCAAAGCAAGGCAACGCAAGCAAGGCTATGGCAAGGTGAAAAAAGGCTAAGGCACGACCACGCAAGGCTAGGCAATGCACGGAAGGGAAGCAAAGAGTAACGGAAGGCAAGGAAGGCAAGGCAAAGCAAGGCAACGCAAGCAAGGCTATGGCAAGGTGAAAAAAGGCTAAGCCACGACAACGCAAGGCTAGGCAATGCACGGAAGGCAAGCAAAGAGTAACGGAAGGCAAGGAAGGCAAGGGAAAGCAAGGCAAGGCAAGGGTAACGGAAGGAACGGCACGGCAAGGGGAAACAAGTCTAAGGCACGAAAACGCACGGCTAGGCAATGCACGGCAAGGCAAGGAAAGGGTAACGCCAGGAAGGCACGGTCAGGCAAGGCAAGGCTAATGCACGACAAGGCAAGGCTTGGCAGTGCACGGCAAGGCAAGGAAAGGGTAACGGAAGGAAAGGAAGGAAAGGCAAAGCAAGGCAAGGCAAGTGTAACAATAGGCACGGCACGGCAAGGGGAAACAAGGCTAAGGCACGGCAACGCAAGGCTAAGCAATGCACGGCCAGGCAAGGAAAGGGTAACGCAAGGCAAGGCACGGTAAGGCAAGGCGAGGCTAATGCACGACAAGGCAAGGCTAGGCAGTGCACGGCAAGGCAAGGAAAGGGTAACGCAAGGCAAGGCACGGTCAGGCGAGGCAAGGCTAAGGCACGACAACGCAAGGCTAGGCAATGCACGGAAGGAAAGCAAAGAGTAACGGAAGGCAAGGAAGGCAAGGGAAAGCAGGGGAAGGCAAGGGTAACGGAAGGAAAGGCACGGTAAGGGGAAACAAGGGTAAGGCACGACAACGCAGGGCTAGGCAATGCACGGCAAGGTACGGAAAGGGTAACGCAAGGCAAGGCACGGTCAGGCGAGGCAAGGGTAATGCACGACAACGCAAGGCTACGCAGTGCACGGCTAGGCAAGGAAAGAGTAACGGAAGGAAAGGAAGGCAAGGCAAAGCAAGGCAAGGCAAGTGTAACAAAAGGCACGGCACGGCAAGGGGAAACAAGGCTAAGGCACGGCAACGCAAGGCTAAGCAATGCACGGCCAGGCAAGGAAAGGGTAATGCAAGGCAAGGCACTGTCAGGCGAGGCAAGGCTAAGGCACGACAACGCAAGGCTTGGCAATGCACGGAAGGCAAGCAAAGAGTAACGGAAGGCAAGGAATGCAAGGCAAAGCAAGGCAAAGCAAGCAAGGCTATGGCAAGGTGAAACAAGGCTAAGGCACCACAACGCACGGCTAGACAATGCACGGCAAGCCAAGGAAAAGGTAACGCAAGGCAAGGCACTCTGAGGCAAGGCAAGGCTAATGCACGACAGCGCAAGGCTAGGCAATGCACGGAAGGCAAGCAATGAGTAACGGAAACCAAGGAAGGCAAGGGAAAGCAAGGCAAGGCAAGGGTAACGGAAGGAACGGCACGGCAAGGGGAAACAAGGCTAAGGCACGGCAACGCACGGCTAGGCAATGCACGGCAAGGCAAGGAAAAGGTAACGCAAGGCAAAGCACCTTGAGGCAAGGCAAGGCTGATGCACGACAAGGCACGGCTAGGCAATGCACGGCAAGGCAAGGAAAGGGTAACGCAAGGCAAGGCACGGTCAGGCGAGGCAAGGCTAAGGCACGACAACGTAAGCCTAGGCAATGCACGAAAGGCAAGCAAAGAGTAACGGAAGGCAAGGAAGGCAAGGGAAAGCAGGGGAAGGCAAGGGTAACGGAAGGAACGGCACGGTAAGGGGAAACAAGGCTAAGGCACGACAACGCAGGGCTAGGCAATGCACGGCAAGGCAAGGAAAGGGTAACGCAAGGCAAGGCACGGTCAGGCGAGGCAAGGGTAATGCACGACAACGCAAGGCTACGCAGTGCACGGCTAGGCAAGGAAAGAGTAACGGAAGGAAAGGAAGGAAAGGCAAAGCAAGGCAAGGCAAGTGTAACAAAAGGCACGGCACGGCAAGGGGAAACAAGGCTAAGGCACGGCAACGCAAGGCTAAGCAATGCACGGCTAGGCAAGGAAAGGGTAACGCAAGGCAAGGCACGGTAAGGCAAGGCGAGGCTAATGCACGACAACGCACGGCTAGGCAATGCACGGCAAGGCAAGGAAAGAGTAACGGAAGGAAATAAAGGCAAGGCAAACAAGGCAAGGCAAGTGTAACAAATGGCACGGCACGGCAAGGGGAAACAAGGCTAAGGCACGGCAACGCAAGGCTAAGCAATGCACGGCAAGGCAAGGAAAGGGTAACGCAAGGCAAGGCACGGTCAGGCGAGGCAAGGGTAATGCACGACAACGCAAGGCTACGCAGTGCACGGCTAGGCAAGGAAAGAGTAACGGAAGGAAATAAAGGCAAGGCAAACAAGGCAAGGCAAGTGTAACAAATGGCACGGCACGGCAAGGGGAAACAAGGCTAAGGCACGGCAACGCAAGGCTAAGCAAGGAACGGCCAGGCAAGGAAAGGGTAACGCAAGGCAAGGCACGGTCAGGCGAGGCAAGGCTAAGGCACGACAACG
The DNA here is from genome assembly GCF_037893015.1 of Macrotis lagotis. Taxonomy (NCBI): domain Eukaryota; kingdom Metazoa; phylum Chordata; class Mammalia; order Peramelemorphia; family Peramelidae; genus Macrotis; species Macrotis lagotis. Next base: position 189,425 of record NW_027422208.1, read on the forward strand.
CAAGGCTAGGCAATGCACCGAAGGCAAGCAAAGAGTAACGGAAGGCAAGGAATGCAAGGCAAAGCAAGGCAACGCAAGCAAGGCTATGGCAAGGTGAAAAAAGGCTAAGGCACGAGAACGCAAGGCTAGGCAATGCACGGAAGGCAAGCAAAGAGTAACGGAATGGAAGGAAGGCAAGGCAAAGCAAGGCAAAGCAAGCAAGGCTATGGCAAGGTGAAACAAGGCTAAGGCACCACAACGCACGGCTAGGCAATGCACGGCCAGCCAAGGAAAAGGTAACGCAAGGCAAGGCACTGTGAGGCAAGGCAAGGCTAATGCACGACAGCGCAAGGCTAGGCAATGCACGGAAGGCAAGCAAACAGTAACGGAAACCAAGGAAGGCAAGCGAAAGCAAGGCAAGGCAAGGGTAACGGAAGGAACGGCACGGCAAGGGGAAACAAGGCTAAGGCACGAAAACGCACGGCTAGGCAATGCACGGCAAGGCAAGGAAAGGGTAACGCCAGGCAAGGCACGGTTAGGCAAGGCAAGGCTAATGCACGACAAGGCAAGGCTAGGCAGTGCACGGCAAGGCAAGGAAAGGGTAACGCAAGGCATGGCACTGTCAGGCGAGGCAAGGCTAAGGCACGACAACGCAAGGCTAGGCAATGCACGGAAGGAAAGCAAAGAGTAACGGAAGGCAAGGAAAGCAAGGGAAAGCAAGGCAAGGCAAGGGTAACGGAAGGAACGGCACGGCAAGGGGAAACAAGGCTAAGGCACGACAACACAGGGCTAGGCAATGCAGGGCAAGGCAAGTAAAGGGTAACGCAAGGCAAGGCACGGTTTGGGGAGGCAAGGCTAATGCACGACAACGCAAGGCTAGGCAATGCACGGAAGGCAAGGAAAGAGTAACGGAAGGCAAGGAATGCAAGGCAAAGCAAGGCAACGCAAGCAAGGCTATGGCAAGGTGAAAAAAGGCTAAGGCACGACCACGCAAGGCTAGGCAATGCACGGAAGGGAAGCAAAGAGTAACGGAAGGCAAGGAAGGCAAGACAAAGCAAGGCAACGCAAGCAAGGCTATGGCAAGGTGAAAAAAGGCTAAGCCACGACAACGCAAGGCTAGGCAATGCACGGAAGGCAAGCAAAGAGTAACGGAAGGCAAGGAAGGCAAGGGAAAGCAAGGCAAGGCAAGGGTAACGGAAGGAACGGCACGGCAAGGGGAAACAAGGCTAAGGCACGACAACACAGGGCTAGGCAATGCAGGGCAAGGCAAGGAAAGGTTAACGCAAGGCAAGGCACGGTCAGGCGAGGCAAGGGTAATGCACGACAACGCAAGGCTACGCAGTACACGGCTAGGCAAAGAAAGAGTAACGGAAGGAAAGGAAGGCAAGGAAAAGCAAGGCAAGGCAAGTGTAACAAAAGGCACGGCACGGCAAGGGGAAACAAGGCTAAGGCACGGCAACGCAAGGCTAATCAATGCACGGCCAGGCAAGGAAAGGGTAACGCAAGGCAAGGCACTGTCATGCGAGGCAAGGCTAAGGCACGACAACGCAAGGCTAGGCAATGCACGGAAGGCAAGCAAAGAATAACGGAAGGCAAGGAATGCAAGGCAAAGCAAGGCAAAGCAAGCAAGGCTATGGCAAAGTGAAACAAGGCTAAGGCACCACAACGCACGGCTAGACAATGCACGGCCAGCCAAGGAAAAGGTAACGCAAGGCAAGGCACTCTGAGGCAAGGCAAGGCTAATGCACGACAGCGCAAGGCTAGGCAATGCACGGAAGGCAAGAAAAGAGTAACGGAAACCAAGGAAGGCAAGGGAAAGCAGGGGAAGGCAAGGGTAACGGAAGGAACGGCACGGTAAGGGGAAACAAGGCTAAGGCACGACAACGCAGGGCTAGCCAATGCACGGCAAGGAAAGCAAAGAGTAACGGAAGGCAATGAAAGGAAGGGAAAGCAAGGCAAGGTAAGGGTAACGCAAGGCAAGTCACGGTGAGGCAAGGCAAGGCTGATGCACCACAACGCACGGCTAGGCAATTCACGGCAAGGCAAGGAAAGGGTAACGCAAGGCAAGGCACGGTCAGGCGAGGCAAGGCTAAGGCACGACAACGCAAGGCTAGGCAATGCACGGAAGGCAAGCAAAGAGGAACGGAAGGCAAGGAAGGCTAGGGAAAGCAGGGAAAGGCAAGGGTAACGGAAGGAACGGCACGGTAAGGGCAAACAAGACTAAGGCACGACAACACAGGGCTAGGCAATGCAGGGCAAGGCAAGGAAATGGTAACGCAAGGCAAGGCACGGTTTGGGGAGGCAAAGCTAATGCACGACAACGCAAGGCTAGGCAGTGCACGGCTAGGCAAGGAAAGAGTAACGGAAGGAAAGGAAGGCAAGGCAAAGCAAGGCAAGGCAAGTGTAACAAAAGGCAAGGCACGGCAAGGGGAAACAAGGCTAAGGAACGGCAACGCACGGCTACGCAATGCACGGCCAGGCAAGGAAAGGGTAACGCAAGGCAAGGCACGGTAAGGCAAGACAAGGCTAAAGCACGACAACGCACGGCTAGGCAATGCACGGAAGGGAAGCAAAGAGTAACGGAAGGCAAGGAAGGCAAGGCAAAGCAAGGCAACGCAAGCAAGGCTATGGCAAGGTGAAAAAAGGCTAAGGCACGACAACGCAAGGCTAGGCAATGCACGGAAGGCAAGCAAAGAGTAACGGAAGGCAAGGAAGGCAAGGGAAAGCAAGGCAAGGCAAGGGTAACGGAAGGAACGGCACGGCAAGGGGAAACAAGTCTAAGGCACGAAAACGCACGGCTAGGCAATGCACGGAAAGGCAAGGAAAGGGTAACGCCAGGAAGGCACGGTCAGGCAAGGCAAGGCTAATGCACGACAAGGCAAGGCTAGGCAGTGCACGGCAAGGCAAGGAAAGGGTAACGCAAGGCAAGGCACGGTCAGGCGAGGCAAGGCTAAGGCACGACAACGCAAGGCTAGGCAATGCACGGAAGGAAAGCAAAGAGTAACGGAAGGCAAGGAAGGCAAGGGAAAGCAGGGGAAGGCAAGGGTAACGGAAGGAAAGGCACGGTAAGGGGAAACAAGGGTAAGGCACGACAACGCAGGGCTAGGCAATGCACGGCAAGGTACGGAAAGGGTAACGCAAGGCAAGGCACGGTCAGGCGAGGCAAGGGTAATGCACGACAACGCAAGGCTACGCAGTGCACGGCTAGGCAAGGAAAGAGTAACGGAAGGAAAGGAAGGCAAGGCAAAGCAAGGCAAGGCAAGTGTAACAAAAGGCACGGCACGGCAAGGGGAAACAAGGCTAAGGCACGGCAACGCAAGGCTAAGCAATGCACGGCCAGGCAAGGAAAGGGTAATGCAAGGCAAGGCACTGTCAGGCGAGGCAAGGCTAAGGCACGACAACGCAAGGCTTGGCAATGCACGGAAGGCAAGCAAAGAGTAACGGAAGGCAAGGAATGCAAGGCAAAGCAAGGCAAAGCAAGCAAGGCTATGGCAAGGTGAAACAAGGCTAAGGCACCACAACGCACGGCTAGACAATGCACGGCAAGCCAAGGAAAAGGTAACGCAAGGCAAGGCACTCTGAGGCAAGGCAAGGCTAATGCACGACAGCGCAAGGCTAGGCAATGCACGGAAGGCAAGCAATGAGTAACGGAAACCAAGGAAGGCAAGGGAAAGCAAGGCAAGGCAAGGGTAACGGAAGGAACGGCACGGCAAGGGGAAACAAGGCTAAGGCACGGCAACGCACGGCTAGGCAATGCACGGCAAGGCAAGGAAAAGGTAACGCAAGGCAAAGCACCTTGAGGCAAGGCAAGGCTGATGCACGACAAGGCACGGCTAGGCAATGCACGGCAAGGCAAGGAAAGGGTAACGCAAGGCAAGGCACGGTCAGGCGAGGCAAGGCTAAGGCACGACAACGTAAGCCTAGGCAATGCACGAAAGGCAAGCAAAGAGTAACGGAAGGCAAGGAAGGCAAGGGAAAGCAGGGGAAGGCAAGGGTAACGGAAGGAACGGCACGGTAAGGGGAAACAAGGCTAAGGCACGACAACGCAGCGCTAGGCAATGCACGGCAAGGCAAGGAAAGGGTAACGCAAGGCAAGGCACGGTCAGGCGAGGCAAGGGTAATGCACGACAACGCAAGGCTACGCAGTGCACGGCTAGGCAAGGAAAGAGTAACGGAAGGAAAGGAAGGAAAGGCAAAGCAAGGCAAGGCAAGTGTAACAAAAGGCACGGCACGGCAAGGGGAAACAAGGCTAAGGCACGGCAACGCAAGGCTAAGCAATGCACGGCTAGGCAAGGAAAGGGTAACGCAAGGCAAGGCACGGTAAGGCTAGGCTAGGCTAATGCACGACAACGCACGGCTAGGCATTGCACGGCAAGGCAAGGAAAGAGTAACGGAAGGAAATAAAGGCAAGGCAAACAAGGCAAGGCAAGTGTAACAAATGGCACGGCACGGCAAGGGGAAACAAGGCTAAGGCACGGCAACGCAAGGCTAAGCAATGCACGGCAAGGCAAGGAAAGGGTAACGCAAGGCAAGGCACGGTCAGGCGAGGCAAGGGTAATGCACGACAACGCAAGGCTACGCAGTGCACGGCTAGGCAAGGAAAGAGTAACGGAAGGAAATAAAGGCAAGGCAAACAAGGCAAGGCAAGTGTAACAAATGGCACGGCACGGCAAGGGGAAACAAGGCTAAGGCACGGCAACGCAAGGCTAAGCAAGGAACGGCCAGGCAAGGAAAGGGTAACGCAAGGCAAGGCACGGTCAGGCGAGGCAAGGCTAAGGCACGACAACGCAAGGCTAGGCAATGCACGGAAGGCAAGCAAAGAGTAACGGAAGGCAAGGAATGCAAGGCAAAGCAAGGCAACGCAAGCAAGGATATGGCAAGGTGAAAAAAGGCTAAGGCACGAGAACGCAAGGCTAGGCAATGCACGGAAGGCAAGCAAAGAGTAACGGAATGGAAGGAAGGCAAGGCAAAGCAAGGCAAAGCAAGCAAGGCTATGGCAAGGTGAAACAAGGCTAAGGCACCACAACGCACGGCTAGGCAATGCACGGCCAGCCAAGGAAAAGGTAACGCAAGGCAAGGCACTGTGAGGCAAGGCAAGGCTAATGCACGACAGCGCAAGGCTAGGCAATGCACGGAAGGCAAGCAAACAGTAACGGAAACCAAGGAAGGCAAGCGAAAGCAAGGCAAGGCAAGGGTAACGGAAGGAACGGCACGGCAAGGGGAAACAAGGCTAAGGCACGAAAACGCACGGCTAGGCAATGCACGGCAAGGCAAGGAAAGGGTAACGCCAGGCAAGGCACGGTTAGGCAAGGCAAGGCTAATGCACGACAAGGCAAGGCTAGGCAGTGCACGGCAAGGCAAGGAAAGGGTAACGCAAGGCATGGCACTGTCAGGCGAGGCAAGGCTAAGGCACGACAACGCAAGGCTAGGCAATGCACGGAAGGAAAGCAAAGAGTAACGGAAGGCAAGGAAAGCAAGGGAAAGCAAGGCAAAGCAAGGGTAACGGAAGGAACGGCACGGCAAGGGGAAACAAGGCTAAGGCACGACAACACAGGGCTAGGCAATGCAGGGCAAGGCAAGTAAAGGGTAACGCAAGGCAAGGCACGGTTTGGGGAGGCAAGGCTAATGCACGACAACGCAAGGCTAGGCAATGCACGGAAGGCAAGGAAAGAGTAACGGAAGGCAAGGAATGCAAGGCAAAGCAAGGCAACGCAAGCAAGGCTATGGCAAGGTGAAAAAAGGCTAAGGCACGACCACGCAAGGCTAGGCAATGCACGGAAGGGAAGCAAAGAGTAACGGAAGGCAAGGAAGGCAAGACAAAGCAAGGCAACGCAAGCAAGGCTATGGCAAGGTGAAAAAAGGCTAAGCCACGACAACGCAAGGCTAGGCAATGCACGGAAGGCAAGCAAAGAGTAACGGAAGGCAAGGAAGGCAAGGGAAAGCAAGGCAAGGCAAGGGTAACGGAAGGAACGGCACGGCAAGGGGAAACAAGGCTAAGGCACGACAACACAGGGCTAGGCAATGCAGGGCAAGGCAAGGAAAGGTTAACGCAAGGCAAGGCACGGTCAGGCGACGCAAGGGTAATGCACGACAACGCAAGGCTACGCAGTACACGGCTAGGCAAAGAAAGAGTAACGGAAGGAAAGGAAGGCAAGGCAAAGCAAGGCAAGGCAAGTGTAACAAAAGGCACGGCACGGCAAGGGGAAACAAGGCTAAGGCACGGCAACGCAAGGCTAATCAATGCACGGCCAGGCAAGGAAAGGGTAACGCAAGGCAAGGCACTGTCATGCGAGGCAAGGCTAAGGCACGACAACGCAAGGCTAGGCAATGCACGGAAGGCAAGCAAAGAATAACGGAAGGCAAGGAATGCAAGGCAAAGCAAGGCAAAGCAAGCAAGGCTATGGCAAAGTGAAACAAGGCTAAGGCACCACAACGCACGGCTAGACAATGCACGGCCAGCCAAGGAAAAGGTAACGCAAGGCAAGGCACTCTGAGGCAAGGCAAGGCTAATGCACGACAGCGCAAGGCTAGGCAATGCACGGAAGGCAAGAAAAGAGTAACGGAAACCAAGGAAGGCAAGGGAAAGCAGGGGAAGGCAAGGGTAACGGAAGGAACGGCACGGTAAGGGGAAACAAGGCTAAGGCACGACAACGCAGGGCTAGCCAATGCACGGCAAGGAAAGCAAAGAGTAACGGAAGGCAATGAAAGGAAGGGAAAGCAAGGCAAGGTAAGGGTAACGCAAGGCAAGTCACGGTGAGGCAAGGCAAGGCTGATGCACGACAACGCACGGCTAGGCAATTCACGGCAAGGCAAGGAAAGGGTAACGCAAGGCAAGGCACGGTCAGGCGAGGCAAGGCTAAGGCACGACAACGCAAGGCTAGGCAATGCACGGAAGGCAAGCAAAGAGGAACGGAAGGCAAGGAAGGCTAGGGAAAGCAGGGAAAGGCAAGGGTAACGGAAGGAACGGCACGGTAAGGGCAAACAAGACTAAGGCACGACAACACAGGGCTAGGCAATGCAGGGCAAGGCAAGGAAATGGTAACGCAAGGCAAGGCACGGTTTGGGGAGGCAAAGCTAATGCACGACAACGCAAGGCTAGGCAGTGCACGGCTAGGCAAGGAAAGAGTAACGGAAGGAAAGGAAGGCAAGGCAAAGCAAGGCAAGGCAAGTGTAACAAAAGGCAAGGCACGGCAAGGGGAAACAAGGCTAAGGAACGGCAACGCACGGCTACGCAATGCACGGCCAGGCAAGGAAAGGGTAACGCAAGGCAAGGCACGGTAAGGCAAGACAAGGCTAAAGCACGACAACGCACGGCTAGGCAATGCACGGCCAGGCAAGGAAAGGGTAACGCAAGGCAAGGCACGGTGAGGCAAGGCAAGGCAAATGCACGACAACGCACGGCTAGGCAATGCACGGCAAGGCAAGGAAAGGGTAACGCAAGGCAAGGCACGGTCAGGCGAGGCAAGGCTAAGGCACGACAACGCAAAGCTAGGCAATGAACGGAAGGCAAGCAAAGAGTAACGGAAGGCAAGGAAGGCAAGGGAAGGCAAGAACGAAAGGAAAGGCACGGTAAGGGGAAACAAAGCTAAGGCACGACAATGCAGGGCTAGGCAATGCACGGCAAGGCCAGGAAAGGGTAACGCAAGTCAAAGCACGGTGAGGCAAGACAAGGCAAATGCACGACAACGCACGGCTAGGCAATGCACGGCAAGGCAAGGAAAGGGTAAGGCAAGGCAAGGCACTGTCAGGCGAGGCAAGGCTAAGGCACGACAACGCAAGGCTAGGCAATGCACGGAAGGAAAGCAAAGAGTAACGGAAGGCAATGAAAGGAAGTGAAAGCAAGGCAAGGTAAGGGTAACGCAAGGCAAGGCACGGTGAGGCAAGGCAAGGCTGATGCACGACAACGCACGGCTAGGCAATTCACGGCAAGGCAATGAAAGGGTAACGCAAGGCAAGGCACGGTCAGGCGAGGCAAGGCTAAGGCACGACAACGCAAGGTTAGGCAATGCACGGAAGGCAAGCAAAGAGGAACGGAAGGCAAGGAAGGCTAGGGAAAGCAGGGAAAGGCAAGGGTAACGGAAGGAACGGCACGGTAAGGGCAAACAAGACTAAGGCACGACAACACAGGGCTAGGCAATGCAGGTCAAGGCAAGGAAAGGGTAACGCAAGGCAAGGCACGGTTTGGGGTGGAAGGCGAATGCACGACAACGCAAGGCTAGGCAATGCACGGAAGGCAAGCAAAGAGTAACGGAAGGCAAGGAAGGCAAGGGAAAGCAAGTCAAGGCAAGGGTAACGGAAGGAACGGCACGGCAAGGGGAAACAAGGCTAAGGCACGGCAACGGACGGCTAGGCAATGCACGGCAAGGCAAGGAAAGGGTAACGCAAGGCAAGGCACTGTCAGGCGAGGCAAGGCTAAGGCACGACAACGCAAGGCTGGGCAATGCACGGAAGGAAAGCAAAGAGTAACGGAAAGCAATGAAAGGAAGGGAAAGCAAGGCAAGGTAAGGGTAACGCAAGGCAAGGCACGGTGAGGCAAGTCAAGGCTGATGCACTTCAACGCACGGCTAGGCAATTCACGGCAAGGCAAGGAAAGGGTAACGCAAGGCAAGGCACGGTCAGGCGAGGCAAGGCTAAGGCACGACAACGCAAGGCTAGGCAATGCACGGAAGGCAAGCAAAGAGGAACGGAAGGCAAGGAAGGCTAGGGAAAGCAGGGAAAGGCAAGGGTAACGGAAGGAACGGCACGGGAAGGGCAAACAAGACTAAGGCACGACAACACAGGGCTAGGCAATGCACGGCAAGGCAAGGAAAGGGTAACGCAAGGCAAAGCACGGTGAGGCAAGACAAGGCAAATGCACGACAACGCACGGCTAGGCAATGCACGGCAAGGCAAGGAAAGGGTAATTCAAGGCAAGGCACGGTCAGGCGAGGCAAGGCTAAGGCACGACAACGCAAGGCTAGGCAATGCACGGAAGGCAAGCAAAGAGTAACGGAAGGCAAGGAAGGCAAGGGAAAGCAGGGGAAGGCAAGGGTAACGAAAGGAACGGCACGGTAAGGGGAAACAAGGCTAAGGCACGACAACACAGGGCTAGGCAATGCAGGGCAAGGCAAGGAAAGGGTAACGCAAGGCAAGTCACGGTTTGGGGAGGAAGGCGAATGCACGACAACGCAAGGCTAGGCAATGCACGGAAGGCAAGCAAAGAGTAACGGAAGGCAAGGAAGGCAAGGGAAAGCAAGGCAAGGCAAGGGTAACAGAAGGAACGGCACGGCAAGGGGAAACAAGGCTAAGGCACGGCAACGCACGGCTAGGCAATGCACGGCAAGGCAAGGAAAGGGTAACGCAAGGCAAGGCACGGTGAGGCAAGGCAAGGCTGATGCACGACAACGCACGGCTAGGCAATGCACGGCAAGGCAAGGAAAGGGTAACGCAAGGCAAGGCACGGTAAGGCGCGGCAAGGCTAAGGCACGACAACGCAAGGCTAGGCAATAAACGGAAGGCAAGCAAAGAGTAACGAAAGGCAAGGAAGGCAAGGGAAAGCAGGGGAAGGCAAGGGTAACGGAAGGAACGGCACGGTAAGGGGAAACAAGGCTAAGGCACGACAACGGAGGGCTAGCCAATGCACGGCAAGGAAAGGAAAGGGTAACGCAAGGCAAGGCACCGTTACGCGAGGCAAGGTTAAGGCACGACAACGCAAGGCTAGGCAATGCACGGAAGGCAAGCAAAGAGTAACGGAAGGCAAGGAAGGCAAGGGAAAGCAAGGCAAGGCAAGGGTAACGGAAGGAACGGCACGGCAAGGGGAAACAAGGCTAAGGCACGGCAACGAACGGCTAGGCAATGCACGGCAAGGCAAGGAAAGGGTAACGCAAGGCAAGGCACTGTCAGGCGAGGCAAGGCTAAGGCACGACAACGCAAGGCTAGGCAATGCACGGAAGGAAAGCAAAGAGTAACCGAAGGCAATGAAAGTAAGGGAAAGCAAAGCAAGGTAAGGGCAACGCAATGCAAGGCACGGTGAGGCAAGGCAAGGCTAATGCACGACAACGCACGGCTAGGCAATTCACGGCAAGGCAAGGAAAGGGTAACGCAAGGCAAGGCACGGTCAGGCGAGGCAAGGCTAAGGCACGACAACGCAAGGCTAGGCAATGCACGGAAGGCAAGCAAAGAGGAACGGAAGGCAAGGAAGGCTAGGGAAAGCAGGGAAAGGCAAGGGTAACGGAACGAACGGCACGGTAAGGGCAAACAAGACTAAGGCACGACAACACAGGGCTAGGCAATGCAGGGCAAGGCAAGGAAATGGTAACGCAAGGCAAGGCACGGTTTGGGGAGGCAAAGCTAATGCACGACAACGCAAGGCTAGGCAGTGCACGGCTAGGCAAGGAAAGAGTAACGGAAGGAAAGGAAGGCAAGGCAAAGCAAGGCAAGGCAAGTGTAACAAAAGGCAAGGCACGGCAAGGGGAAACAAGGCTAAGGAACGGCAACGCACGGCTACGCAATGCACGGCCAGGCAAGGAAAGGGTAACGCAAGGCAAGCCACGGTAAGGCAAGACAAGGCTAATGCACGACAACGCACGGCTAGGCAATGCACGGCCAGGCAAGGAAAGGGTAACGCAAGGGAAGGCACGGTGAGGCAAGGCAAGGCAAATGCACGACAACGCACGGTTAGGCAATGCACGGCAAGGCAAGGAAAGGGTAACGCAAGGCAAGGCACGGTCAGACGAGGCAAGGCTAAGGCACGACAACGCAAGGCTAGGCAATGCACGGAAGGCAAGCAAAGAGTAAGGGAAGGCAAGGAAGGCAAGGGAAAGCAAGGGAAGGCAAGGGCAACGAACGAAACGGCACGGTAAGGGGAAACAAAGCTAAGGGACGACAATGCAGGGCTAGGCAATGCACGGCAAGGCAAGGAAAGGGTAACGCAAGGCAAGGCACGGTTTGGGGAGGAAGGCGAATGCACGACAACGAAAGGCTAGGACGGCAAGGGGAAACAAGGCTAAGGCACGGCAACGCACGGCTAGGCAATGCACGGCAAGGCAAGGAAAGGGTAACGCAAGGCAAGGCACGGTGAGGCAAGGCAAGGCTAAGGCACGACAACGCAAGGCTAGGCAATGCACGGCAAGGCAAGGAAAGGGTAACGCAAGGCAAGGCACGGTAAGGCGCGGCAAGGCTAAGGCACGACAACGCAATGCTAGGCAATAAACGGAAGGAAAGCAAAGAGTAACGGAAGGCAAGGAAGGCAAGGGAAAGCAGGGGAAGGCAAGGGTAACGGAAGGAACGGCACGGTAAGGGGAAACAAGGCTAAGGCACGACAACGCAGGGCTAGCCAATGCACGGCAAGGAAAGCAAAGAGTAACGGAAGGCAATGAAAGGAAGGGAAAGCAAGGCAAGGTAACGGTAACGCAAGGCAAGGCACGGTGAGGCAAGGCAAGGCTGATGCACGACAACGCACGGCTAGGCAATTCACGGCAAGGCAAGGAAAGGGTAACGCAAGGCAAGGCACAGTCAGGCGAGGCAAGGCTAAGGCACGACAACGCAAGGCTAGGCAATGCACGGAAGGCAAGCAAAGAGGAACGGAAGGCAAGGAAGGCTAGGGAAAGCAGGGAAAGGCAAGGGTAACGGAAGGAACGGCACGGTAAGGGCAAACAAGACTAAGGCACGACAACACAGGGCTAGGCAATGCAGGGCAAGGCAAGGAAATGGTAACGCAAGGCAAGGCACGGTCAGGCGAGGCAAGGCTAAGGCACGACAACGCAAGGTTAGGCAATGCACGGAAGGCAAGCAAAGAGGAACGGAAGGCAAGGAAGGCTAGGGAAAGTAGGGAAAGGCAAGGGTAACGGAAGGAACGGCACGGTAAGGGCAAACAAGACTAAGGCACGACAACACAGGGCTAGGCAATGCAGGGCAAGGCAAGGAAAGGGTAACGCAAGGCAAGGCACGGTTTGGGGTGGAAGGCGAATGCACGACAACGCAAGGCTAGGCAATGCACGGAAGGCAAGCAAAGAGAAGCAAGACAAGGCTCGGAAGGCAAGGAAGGCAAGGGAAAGCAAGGCAAGGCAAGGGTAACGGAAGGAACGGCACGGCAAGGGGAAACAAGGCTAAGGCACGGCAACGCACGGCTAGGCAATGCACGGCAAGGCAAGGAAAGGGTAACGCAAGGCAAGGCACTGTCAGGCGAGGCAAGGCAAAGGCACGACAACGCAAGGCTGGGCAATGCACGGAAGGAAAGCAAAGAGTAACGGAAGGCAATGAAAGGAAGGGAAAGCAAGGCAAGGTAAGGGTAACGCAAGGCAAGGCACGGTGAGGCAAGTCAAGGCTGATGCACGACAACGCACGGCTAGGCAATTCACGGCAAGGCAAGGAAAGGGTAACGCAAGGCAAGGCACGGTCAGGCGAGGCAAGGCTAAGGCACGACAACGCAAGGCTAGGCAATGCACGGAAGGCAAGCAAAGAGGAACGGAAGGCAAGGAAGGCTAGGGAAAGCAGGGAAAGGCAAGGGTAACGGAAGGAACGGCACGGGAAGGGCAAACAAGACTAAGGCACGACAACACAGGGCTAGGCAATGCAGGGCAAGGCAAGGAAATGGTAACGCAAGGCAAGGCACGGTTTGGGGAGGCAAAGCTAATGCACGACAACGCAAGGCTAGGCAGTGCACGGCTAGGCAAGGAAAGAGTAACGGAAGGAAAGGAAGGCAAGGCAAAGCAAGGCAAGGCAAGTGTAACAAAAGGCAAGGCACGGCAAGGGGAAACAAGGCTAAGGAACGGCAACGCACGGCTACGCAATGCACGGCCAGGCAAGGAAAGGGTAACGCAAGGCAAGGCACGGTAAGGCAAGACAAGGCTAATGCACGACAACGCACGGCTAAGCAATGCACGGCCAGGCAAGGAAAGGGTAACGCAAGGCAAGGCACGGTCAGGCGAGGCAAGGCTAAGGCACGACAACGCAAGGCTAGGCAATGAACGGAAGGCAAGCAAAGAGTAACGGAAGGCAAGGAAGGCAAGGGAAAGCAAGGGAAGGCAAGGGCAACGAAAGGAACGGCACGGTAAGGGGAAACAAAGCTAAGGCACGACAATGCAGGGCTAGGCAATGCAGGGCAAGGCAAGGAAATGGTAACGCAAGGCAAGGCACGGTCAGGCGAGGCAAGGCTAAGGCACGACAACGCAAGGTTAGGCAATGCACGGAAGGCAAGCAAAGAGGAACGGAAGGCAAGGAAGGCTAGGGAAAGCAGGGAAAGGCAAGGGTAACGGAAGGAACGGCACGGTAAGGGCAAACAAGACTAAGGCACGACAACACAGGGCTAGGCAATGCAGGGCAAGGCAAGGAAAGGGTAACGCAAGGCAAGGCACGGTTTGGGGTGGAAGGCGAATGCACGACAACGCAAGGCTAGGCAATGCACGGAAGGCAAGCAAAGAGTAACGGAAGGCAAGGAAGGCAAGGGAAAGCAAGGCAAGGCAAGGGTAACGGAAGGAACGGCACGGCAAGGGGAAACAAGGCTAAGGCACGGCAACGCACGGCTAGGCAATGCACGGCAAGGCAAGGAAAGGGTAACGCAAGGCAAGGCACTGTCAGGCGAGGCAAGGCAAAGGCACGACAACGCAAGGCTGGGCAATGCACGGAAGGAAAGCAAAGAGTAACGGAAGGCAATGAAAGAAAGGGAAAGCAAGGCAAGGTAAGGGTAACGCAACGCAAGGCACGGTGAGGCAAGTCAAGGCTGATGCACGATAACGCACGGCTAGGCAATTCACGGCAAGGCAAGGAAAGGGTAACGCAAGGCAAGGCACGGTCAGGCGAGGCAAGGCTAAGGTACGACAACGCAAGGCTAGGCAATGCACGGAAGGCAAGCAAAGAGGAAGGGAAGGCAAGGAAGGCTAGGGAAAGCAGGGAAAGGCAAGGGTAACGGAAGGAACGGCACGGTAAGGGCAAACAAGACTAAGGCACGACAACACAGGGCTAGGCAATGCAGGGCAAGGCAAGGAAATGGTAACGCAAGGCAAGGCACGGTTTGGGGAGGCAAAGCTAATGCACGACAACGCAAGGCTAGGCAGTGCACGGCTAGGCAAGGAAAGAGTAACGGAAGGAAAGGAAGGCAAGGCAAAGCAAGGCAAGGCAAGTGTAACAAAAGGCAAGGCACGGCAAGGGGAAACAAGGCTAAGGAACGGCAACGCACGGCTACGCAATGCACGGCCAGGCAAGGAAAGGGTAACGCAAGCCAAGGCACGGTAAGGCAAGACAAGGCTAATGCACGACAACGCACGGCTAGGCAATGCACGGCCAGGCAAGGAAAGGGTAACGCAAGGCAAGGCACGGTGAGGCAAGGCAAAGCAAATGCACGACTACGCACGGCAAGGCAAGGAAAGGGTAACGCAAGGCAAGGCACGGTACGGCTAGGCAATGCACGGCAAGGCAAGGAAAGGGTAACGCAAGGCAAGGCACGGTCAGGCGAGGCAAGGCTAAGGCACGACAACGGAAGGCTAGGCAATGAACGGAAGGCAAGCAAAGAGTAACGGAAGGCAAGGAAGGCAAGGGAAAGCAAGGGAAGGCAAGGGCAACGAAAGGAACGGCACGGTAAGGGGAAACAAAGCTAAGGCACGACAATGCAGGGCTAGGCACTGCACGGCAAGGCAAGGAAAGGGTAACGCAAGGCAAAGCACGGTGAGGCAAGACAAGGCAAATGCACGATAACGCGCGGCTAGGCAATGCACGGCAAGGCAAGGAAAGGGTAACTCAAGGCAAGGCACGGTCAGGCGAGGCAAGGCTAAGGCACGACAACGCAAGGCTAGGCAATGCACGGAAGGCAAGCAAAGAGTAACGGAAGGCAAGGAAGGCAAGGGAAAGCAGGGGAAGGCAAGGGTAACGAAAGGAACGGCACGGTAAGGGGAAACAAGGCTAAGGCACGACAACACAGGGCTAGGCAATGCAGGGCAAGGCAAGGAAAGGGTAACGCAAGGCAAGGCACGGTTTGGGGAGGAAGGCGAATGCACGACAACGCAAGGCTAGGCAATGCACGGAAGGCAAGCAAAGAGTAACGGAAGGCAAGGAAGGCAAGGGAAAGCAAGGCAAGGCAAGGGTAACAGAAGGAACGGCACGGCAAGGGGAAAGAAGGCTAAGGCACGGCAACGCACGGCTAGGCAATGCACGGCAAGGCAAGGAAAGGGTAACGCAAGGCAAGGCACGGTAAGGCGCGGCAAGGCTAAGGCACGACAACGCAAGGCTAGGCAATAAATGGAAGGCAAGCAAAGAGTAACGAAAGGCAAGGAAGGCAAGGGAAAGCAGGGGAAGGCAAGGGTAACGGAAGGAACGGCACGGTAAGGGGAAACAAGGCTAAGGCACGACAACGCAGGGCTAGCCAATGCACGGCAAGGAAAGGAAAGGGTAACGCAAGGCAAGGCACCGTTACGCGAGGCAAGGTTAGGGCTCGACAACGCAAGGCTAGGCAATGCACGGAAGGCAAGCAAAGAGTAACGGAAGGCAAGGAAGGCAAGGGAAAGCAAGGCAAGGCAAGGGTAACGGAAGGAACGGCACGGCAAGGGGAAACAAGGCTAAGGCACGGCAACGAACGGCTAGGCAATGCACGGCAAGGCAAGGAAAGGGTAACGCAAGGCAAGGCACTGTCAGGCGAGGCAAGGCTAAGGCACGACAACGCAAGGCTAGGCAATGCACGGAAGGAAAGCAAAGAGTAACGGAAGGCAATGAAAGTAAGGGAAAGCAAAGCAAGGTAAGGGCAACGCAATGCCAGGCACGGTGAGGCAAGGCAAGGCTGATGCACGACAACGCACGGCTAGGCAATTCACGGCAAGGCAAGGAAAGGGTAACGCAAGGCAAGGCACGGTCAGGCGAGGCAAGGCTAAGGCACGACAACGCAAGGCTAGGCAATGCACGGAAGGCAAGCAAAGAGGAACGGAAGGCAAGGAAGGCTAGGGAAAGCAGGGAAAGGCAAGGGTAACGGAAGGAACGGCACGGTAAGGGCAAACAAGACTAAGGCACGACAACACAGGGCTAGGCAATGCAGGGCAAGGCAAGGAAATGGTAACGCAAGGCAAGGCACGGTTTGGGGAGGCAAAGCTAATGCACGACAACGCAAGGCTAGGCAGTGCACGGCTAGGCAAGGAAAGAGTAACGGAAGGAAAGGAAGGCAAGGCAAAGCAAGGCAAGGCAAGTGTAACAAAAGGCAAGGCACGGCAAGGGGAAACAAGGCTAAGGAACGGCAACGCACGGCTACGCAATGCACGGCCGAACAAGGAAAGGGTAACGCAAGGCAAGCCACGGTAAGGCAAGACAAGGCTAATGCACGACAACGCACGGCTAGGCAATGCACGGCCAGGCAAGGAAAGGGTAACGCAAGGCAAGGCACGGTGAGGCAAGGCAAGGCAAATGCACGACAACGCACGGTTAGGCAATGCACGGCAAGGCAAGGAAAGGGTAACGCAAGGCAAGGCACGGTCAGACGAGGCAAGGCTAAGGCACGACAACGCAAGGCTAGGCAATGAACGGAAGGCAAGCAAAGAGTAAGGGAAGGCAAGGAAGGCAAGGGAAAGCAAGGGAAGGCAAGGGCAACGAAAGAAACGGCACGGTAAGGGGAAACAAAGCTAAGGGACGACAATGCAGGGCTAGGCAATGCACGGCAAGGCAAGGAAAGGGTAACGCAAGGCAAGGCACGGTTTGGGGAGGAAGGCGAATGCACGACAACGAAAGGCTAGGCAATGCACGGAAGGCAAGCAAAGAGTAACGGAAGGCAAGGAAGGCAAGGGAAAGCAAGGCAAGGCAAGGGTAACAGAAGGAACGGCACGGCAAGGGGAAACAAGGCTAAGGCACGGCAACGCACGGCTAGGCAATGCACGGCAAGGCAAGGAAAGGGTAACGCAAGGCAAGGCACGGTGAGGCAAGGCAAGGCTGATGCACGACAACGCACGGCTAGGCAATGCACGGCAAGGCAAGGAAAGGGTAACGCAAGGCAAGGCACGGTCAGGCGAGGCAAGGCTAAGGCACGACAACGCAAGGCTAGGCAATGCACGGCAAGGCAAGGAAAGGGTAACGCAAGGCAAGGCACGGTAAGGCGCGGCAAGGCTAAGGCACGACAACGCAATGCTAGGCAATAAACGGAAGGAAAGCAAAGAGTAACGGAAGGCAAGGAAGGCAAGGGAAAGCAGGGGAAGGCAAGGGTAACGGAAGGAACGGCACGGTAAGGGGAAACAAGGCTAAGGCACGACAACGCAGGGCTAGCCAATGCACGGCAAGGAAAGCAACGGAAGACAATGAAAGGAAGGGAAAGCAAGGCAAGGTAAGGGTAACGCAAGGCAAGGCACGGTCAGGCGAGGCAAGGCTAAGGCACGACAACGCAAGGCTAGGCAATGCACGGAAGGCAAGCAAAGAGGAACGGAAGGCAAGGAAGGCTAGGGAAAGCAGGGAAAGGCAAGGGTAACGGAAGGAACGGCACGGTAAGGGCAAACAAGACTAAGGCACGACAACACAGGGCTAGGCAATGCAGGGCAAGGCAAGGAAATGGTAACGCAAGGCAAGGCACGGTCAGGCGAGGCAAGGCTAAGGCACGACAACGCAAGGTTAGGCAATGCACGGAAGGCAAGCAAAGAGGAACGGAAGGCAAGGAAGGCTAGGGAAAGCAGGGAAAGGCAAGGGTAACGGAAGGAACCGCACGGTAAGGGCAAACAAGACTAAGGCACGACAACACAGGGATAGGCAATGCAGGGCAAGGCAATGAAAGGGTAACGCAAGGCAAGGCACGGTTTGGGGTGGAAGGCGAATGCACGACAACGCAAGGCTAGGCAATGCACGGAAGGCAAGCAAAGAGTAACGGAAGGCAAGGAAGGCAAGGGAAAGCAAGGCAAGGCAAGGGTAACGGAAGGAACGGCACGGCAAGGGGAAACAAGGCTAAGGCACGGCAACGCACGGCTAGGCAATGCACGGCAAGGCAAGGAAAGGGTAACGCAAGGCAAGGCACTGTCAGGTGAGGCAAGGCAAAGGCACGACAACGCAAGGCTGGGCAATGCACGGAAGGAAAGCAAAGAGTAACGGAAGGCAATGAAAGGAAGGGAAAGCAAGGCAAGGTAATGGTAACGCAAGGCAAGGCACGGTGAGGCAAGGCAAGGCTGATGCACGACAACGCACGGCTAGGCAATTCACGGCAAGGCAAGGAAAGGGTAACGCAAGGCAAGGCACGGTCAGGCGAGGCAAGGCTAAGGCACGACAACGCAAGGCTAGGCAATGCACGGAAGGCAAGCAAAGAGGAACGGAAGGCAAGGAAGGCTAGGGAAAGCAGGGAAAGGCAAGGGTAACGGAAGGAACGGCACGGGAAGGTCAAACAAGACTAAGGCACGACAACACAGGGCTAGGCAATGCAGGGCAAGGCAAGGAAATGGTAACGCAAGGCAAGGCACGGTTTGGGGAGGCAAAGCTAATGCACGACAACGCAAGGCTAGGCAGTGCACGGCTAGGCAAGGAAAGAGTAACGGAAGGAAATGAAGGCAAGGCAAAGCAAGGCAAGGCAAGTGTAACAAAAGGCAAGGCACGGCAAGGGGAAACAAGGCTAAGGAACGGCAACGCACGGCTACGCAATGCACGGCCAGGCAAGGAAAGGGTAACGCAAGGCAAGGAACGGTAAGGCAAGGCAAGGCTAATGCACGACAACGCACGGCTAGGCAATGCACGGCCAGGCAAGGAAAGGGTAACGCAAGGCAAGGCACGGTCAGGCGAGGCAAGGCTAAGGCACGACAACGCAAGGCCAGGCAATGAACGGAAGGCAAGCAAAGAGTAACGGAAGGCAAGGAAGGCAAGGGAAAGCAAGGGAAGGCAAGGGCAACGAAAGGAACGGCACGGTAAGGGGAAACAAAGCTAAGGCACGAAAATGCAGGGCTAGGCAATGCAGGGCAAGGCAAGGAAATGGTAACGCAAGGCAAGGCACGGTCAGGCGAGGCAAGGCTAAGGCACGACAACGCAAGGTTAGGCAATGCACGGAAGGCAAGCAAAGAGGAACGGAAGGCAAGGAAGGCTAGGGAAAGCAGGGAAAGGCAAGGGTAACGGAAGGAACGGCACGGTAAGGGCAAACAAGACTAAGGCACGACAACACAGGGCTAGGCAATGCAGGGCAAGGCAAGGAAAGGGTAACGCAAGGCAAGGCACGGTTTGGGGAGGAAGGCGAATGCACGACAACGCAAGGCTAGGCAATGCACGGAAGGCAAGGGAAAGCAAGGCAAGGCAAGGGTAACGGAAGGAACGGCACGGCAAGGGGAAACAAGGCTAAGCCACGGCAACGCACGGCTAGGCAATGCACGGCAAGGCAAGGAAAGGGTAACGCAAGGCAAGGCACTGTCAGGCGAGGCAAGGCAAAGGCACGACAACGCAAGGCTGGGCAATGCACGGAAGGAAAGCAAAGAGTAACGGAAGGCAATGAAAGAAAGGGAAAGCAAGGCAAGGTAAGGGTAACGGAAGGCAAGGCACGGTGAGGCAAGTCAAGGCTGATGCACGACAACGCACGGCTAGGCAATTCACGGCAAGGCAAGGAAAGGGTAACGCAAGGCAAGGCACGGTCAGGCGAGGCAAGGCTAAGGTACGACAACGCAAGGCTAGGCAATGCACGGAAGGCAAGCAAAGAGGAACGGAAGGCAAGGAAGGCTAGGGAAAGCAGGGAAAGGCAAGGGTAACGGAAGGAACGGCACGGTAAGGGCAAACAAGACTAAGGCACGACAACACAGGGCTAGGCAATGCAGGGCAAGGCAAGGAAATGGTAACGCCAGGCAAGGCACGGTTTGGGGAGGCAAAGCTAATGCACGACAACGCAAGGCTAGGCAGTGCACGGCTAGGCAAGGAAAGAGTAACGGAAGGAAAGGAAGGCAAGGCAAAGCAAGGCAAGGCAAGTGTAACAAAAGGCAAGGCACGGCAAGGGGAAACAAGGCTAAGGAACGGCAACGCACGGCTACGCAATGCACGGCCAGGCAAGGAAAGGGTAACGCAAGGCAAGGCACGGTGAGGCAAGGCAAGGCAAATGCACGACAACGCACGGCTAGGCAATGCACGGCAAGGCAAGGAAAGGGTAACGCAACGCAAGGCACGGTCAGGCGAGGCAAGGCTAAGGCACGACAACGCAAGGCTAGGCAATGAACGGAAGGCAAGCAAAGAGTAACGGAAGGCAAGGAAGGCAAGGGAAAGCAAGGGAAGGCAAGGGCAACGAAAGGAACGGCACGGTAAGGGGAAGCACAGCTAAGGCACGACAATGCAGGGCTAGGCAATGCACGGCAAGGCAAGGAAAGGGTAACGCAAGGCAAGGCACGGTTTGGGGAGGAAGGCGAATGCACGACAACGAAAAGCTAGGCAATGCACGGAAGGCAAGCAAAGAGTAACGGAAGGCAAGGAAGGCAAGGGAAAGCAAGGCAAGGCAAGGGTAACAGAAGGAACGGCACGGCAAGGGGAAACAAGGCTAAGGCACGGCAACGCACGGCTAGGCAATGCACGGCAAGGCAAGGAAAGGGTAACGCAAGGCAAGGCACGGTCAGGCGAGGCAAGGCTAAGGCACGACAACGCAAGGCTAGGCAATGCACGGCAAGGCAAGGAAAGGGTAACGCAAGGCAAGGCACGGTAATGCGCGGCAAGGCTAAGGCACTACAACGCAAGGCTAGGCAATAAACGGAAGGCAAGCAAAGAGCAACGGAAGGCAAGGAAGGCAAGGGAAAGCAGGGGAAGGCAAGGGTGACGGAAGGAACGGCACGGTAAGGGGAAACAAGGCTAAGGCACGACAACGCAGGGCTAGCCAATGCACGGCAAGGAAAGGAAAGGGTAACGCAAGGCAAGGCACCGTTACGCGAGGCAAGGCTAAGGCACGACAACGCAAGGCTAGGCAATGCACGGAAGGCAAGCAAAGAGTAACGGAAGGCAAGGAAGGCAAGGGAAAGCAAGTCAAGGCAAGGGTAACGGAAGGAACGGCACGGCAAGGGGAAACAAGGCTAAGGCACGGCAACGCACGGCTAGGCAATGCACGGCAAGGCAAGGAAATGGTAACGCAAGGCAAGGCACTGTCAGGCGAGGCAAGGCTAAGGCACGACAACGCAAGGCTAGGCAATGCACGGAAGGAAAGCAAAGAGTAACGGAAGGCAAAGAAAGGAAGGGAAAGCAAGGCAAGGTAAGGGTAACGCAAGGCAAGGCACGGTGAGGCAAGGCAAGGCTGATGCACGACAACGCACGGCTAGGCAATTCACGGCAAGGCAAGGAAAGGGTAACGCAAGGCAAGGCACGGTCAGGCGAGGCAAGGCTAAGGCACGACAACGCAAGGCTAGGCAATGCACGGAAGGCAAGCAAAGAGGAACGGAAGGCAAGGACGGCTAGGGAAAGCAGGGAAAGGCAAGGGTAACGGAAAGAACGGCACGGTAAGGGCAAACAAGACTAAGGCAACAACACAAGGCTAGGCAATGCAGGGCAAGGCAAGGAAAGGGTAACGCAAGGCAAGGCACGGTTTGGGGAGGAAGGCGAATGCACGACAACGCAAGGCTAGGCAATGCACGGAAGGCAAGCAAAGAGTAACGGAAGGCAAGGAAGGCAAGGGAAAGCAAGGCAAGGCAAGGGTAACAGAAGGAACGGCACGGCAAGGGGAAACAAGGCTAAGGCACGGCAACGCACGGCTAGGCAATGCACGGCAAGGCAAGGAAAGGGTAATGCAAGGCAAGGCACTGTCAGGCGAGTCAAGGCTAAGGCAGGACAACGCAAGGCTAGGCAATGCACGGAAGGAAAGCAAAGAGTAACGGAAGGCAAGTAAAGGAAGGGAAAGCAAGGCAAGGTAAGGGTAACGCAAGGCAAGGCACGGTGAGTGAAGGCAAGGCTGATGCACGACAACGCACGGCTAGGCAATTCACGGGAAGGCAAGGAAAGGGTAATGCAAGGCAAGGCACGGTCAGGCGAGGCAAGGCTAAGGCACGACAACGCAAGGCTAGGCAATGCACGGAAGGCAAGCAAAGAGGAACGGAAGGCAAGGAAGGCTAGGGAAAGGAGGGGAAGGCAAGGGTAACGGAAGGAACGGCACGGTAAGGGCAAACAAGACTAAGGCACGACAACACAGGGCTAGGCAATGCAGGGCAAGGCAAGGAAATGGTAACGCAAGGCAAGGCACGGTTTGGGGAGGCAAAGCTAATGCACGACAACGCAAGGCTAGGCAGTGAACGGCTAGGCAAGGAAAGAGTAACGGAAGGAAAGGAAGGCAAAGCAAAGCAAGGCAAGGCAAGTGTAACAAAAGGCAAGGCACGGCAAGGGGAAACAAGGCTAAGGAACGACAACGCACGGCTAGGCAATGCACGGCCAGGCAAGGAAAGGGTAACGCAAGGCAAGGCACGGTGAGGGAAGGCAAGGCAAATGCACGACAACGCACGGCTAGGCAATGCACGGCAAGGCAAGGAAAGGGTAACGCAAGGCAAGGCACGGTCAGGCGAGGCAAGGCTAAGGCACGACAACGCAAGGCTCGGCAATGAACGGAAGGCAAGCAAAGAGTAACGGAAGGCAAGGAAGGCAAGGGAAAGCAAGGGAAGGCAAGGGCAACGAAAGGAACGTCACGGTAAGGGGAAACAAAGCTAAGGCACGACAATGCAGGGCTAGGCAATGCACGGCAAGGCAAGGAAAGGGTAACGCAAGGCAAAGCACGGTGAGGCAAGACAAGGCAAATGCACGACAACGCACGGCTAGGCAATGCACGGCAAGGCAAGGAAAGGGTACATCAAGGCAAGGCACGGTCAGGCGAGGCAAGGCTAAGGCACGACAACGCAAGGCTAGGCAATGCACGGAAGGCAAGCAAAGAGTAACGGAAGGCAAGGAAGGCAAGGGAAAGCAGGGGAAGGCAAGGGTAACGAAAGGAACGGCACGGTAAGGGGAAACAAGGCTAAGGCACGACAACACAGGGCTAGGCAATGCAGGGCAAGGCAAGGAAAGGGTAACGCAAGGCAAGGCACGGTTTGGGGAGGAAGGCGCATGCACGACAACGCAAGGCTAGGCAATGCACGGAAGGCAAGCAAAGAGTAACGGAAGGCAAGGAAGGCAAGGGAAAGCAAGGCAAGGCAAGGGTAACAGAAGGAACGGCACGGCAAGGGGAAATAAGGCTAAGGCACGGCAACGCACGGCTAGGCAATGCACGGCAAGGCAAGGAAAGGGTAACGCAAGCAAGGCACGGTGAGGCAAGGCAAGGCTGATGCACGACAACGCACGGCTAGGCAATGCACGGCAAGGCAAGGAAAGGGTAACGCAAGGCAAGGCACGGTAAGGCGCGTCAAGGCTAAGGCACGACAACGCAAGGCTAGGCAATAAACGGAAGGCAAGCAAAGAGTAACGGAAGGCAAGGAAGGCAAGGGAAAGCAGGGGAAGGCAAGGGTAACGGAAGGAACGGCACGGTAAGAGGAAACAAGGCTAAGGCACGACAACGCAGGGCTAGCCAATGCACGGCAAGGAAAGGAAAGGGTAAAGCAAGGCAAGGCACCGTTACGCGAGGGAAGGCTAAGGCACGACAACGCAAGGCTAGGCAATGCACGGAAGGCAAGCAAAGAGTAACGGAAGGCAAGGAAGGCAAGGGAAAGCAAGGCAAGGCAAGGGTAACGGAAGGAACGGCACGGCAAGGGGAAACAAGGGTAAGGCACGGCAACGCACGGCTAGGCAATGCACGGCAAGGCAAGGAAAGTGTAACGCAAGGCAAGGCACTGTCAGGCGAGGCAAGGCTAAGGCACGACAACGCAAGGTTTGGCAATGCACGGAAGGAAAGCAAAGAGTAACGGAAGGCAATGAAAGGAAGGGAAAGCAAGGCAAGGTAAGGGTAACGCAAGGCAAGGCACGGTGAGGCAAGTCAAGGCTGATGCACGACAACGCACGGCTAGGCAATTCACGGCAAGGCAAGGAAAGGGTAACGCAAGGCAAGGCACGGTCAGGCGAGGCAAGTCTAAGGCACGACAACGCAAGGCTAGGCAATGCACGGAAGGCAAGCAAAGAGGAACGGAAGGCAAGGAAGGCTAGGGAAAGCAGGGAAAGGCAAGGGTAACGGAAGGAACGGCACGGTAAGGGCAAACAAGACTAAGGCACGACAACACAGGGCTAGGCAATGCACGGCAAGGCAAGGAAATGGTAACGCAAGGCAAGGCACGGTTTGGGGAGGCAAAGCTAATGCACGACAACGCAAGGCTAGGCAGTGCACGGCTAGGCAAGGAAAGAGTAACGGAAGGAAAGGAAGGCAAGGCAAAGCAAGGCAAGGCAAGTGTAACAAAAGGCAAGGCACGGCAAGGGGAAACAAGGCTAAGGAACGGCAACGCACGGCTACGCAATGCACGGCCAGGCAAGGAAAGCGTAACGCAAGGCAAGGCACGGTAAGGCAAGACAAGGCTAATGCACGACAACGCACGGCTAGGCAATGCACGGCCAGGCAAGGAAAGGGTAACGCAAGGCAAGGCACGGTGAGGCAAGGCAAGGCTGATGCACGACAAGGCACTTCTAGGCAATGCACGGCAAGGCAAGGAAAGGGTAACGCAAGGCAAGGCACGGTAAGGCGCGTCAAGGCTAAGGCACGACAACGCAAGGCTAGGCAATAAACGAAAGGCAAGCAAAGAGTAACGGAAGGCAAGGAAGGCAAGGGAAAGCAGGGGAAGGCAAGGGTAACGGAAGGAACGGCACGGTAAGGGGAAACAAGGCTAAGGCACGACAACGCAGGGCTAGCCAATGCACGGCAAGGAAAGGAAAGGGTAACGCAAGGCAAGGCACGGTCAGGCGAGGCAAGGCTAAGGCACGACAACGCAAGGCTAGGCAATGCACGGAAGGCAAGCAAAGAGGAACGGAAGGCAAGGAAGGCTAGGGAAAGCAGGGAAAGGCAAGGGTAACGGAAGGAACGGCACGGTAAGGGCAAACAAGACTAAGGCACGACAACACAGGGCTAGGCAATGCAGGGCAAGGCAAGGAAATGGTAACGCAAGGCAAGGCACGGTTTGGGGAGGCAAAGCTAATGCACGACAACGCAAGGCTAGGCAGTGCACGGCTAGGCAAGGAAAGAGTAACGGAAGGAAAGGAAGGCAAGGCAAAACAAGGCAAGGCAAGTGTAACAAAAGGCAAGGCACGGCAAGGGGAAACAAGGCTAAGGAACGGCAACGCACGGCTACGCAATGCACGGCCAGGCAAGGAAAGGGTAACGCAAGCCAAGGCACGGTAAGGCAAGACAAGGCTAATGCACGACAACGCACGGCTAGGCAATGCACGGCAAGGCAAGGAAAGGGTAACTCAAGGCAAGGCACGGTCAGGCGAGGCAAGGCTAAGGCACGACAACGCAAGGCTAGGCAATGCACGGAAGGCAAGCAAAGAGTAACGGAAGGCAAGGAAGGCAAGGGAAAGCAGGGGAAGGCAAGGGTAACGAAAGGAACGGCACGGTAAGGGGAAACAAGGCTAAGGCACGACAACACAGGGCTAGGCAATGCAGGGCAAGGCAAGGAAAGGGTAACGCAAGGCAAGGCACGGTTTGGGGAGGAAGGCGAATGCACGACAACGCAAGGCTAGGCAATGCACGGAAGCTAAGCAAAGAGTAACGGAAGGCAAGGAAGGCAAGGGAAAGCAAGGCAAGGCAAGGGTAACAGAAGGAACGGCACGGCAAGGGGAAAGAAGGCTAAGGCACGGCAACGCACGGCTAGGCAATGCACGGCAAGGCAAGGAAAGGGTAACGCAAGGCAAGGCACTGTCAGGCGAGGCAAGGCTAAGGCACGACAACGCAAGGCTAGGCAATGCACGGAAGGAAAGCAAAGAGTAACGGAAGGCAATGAAAGTAAGGGAAAGCAAAGCAAGGTAAGGGTAACGCAATGCAAGGCACGGTGAGGCAAGGCAAGGCTGATGCACGACGACGCACGGCTAGGCAATTCACGGCAAGGCAAGGAAAGGGTAACGCAAGGCAAGGCACGGTCAGGCGAGGCAAGGCTAGGGCACGACAACGCAAGGCTAGGCAATGCACGGAAGGCAAGCCAAGAGGAACGGAAGGCAAGGAAGGCTAGGGAAAGCAGGGAAAGGCAAGGGTAACGGAAGGAACGGCACGGTAAGAGCAAACAAGACTAAGGCACGACAACACAGGGCTAGGCAATGCAGGGCAAGGCAAGGAAATGGTAACGCAAGGCAAGGCACGGTGGGGCAAGGCAAGGCTGATGCAAGACAACGCACGGCTAGGCAATGCACGGCAAGGCAAGGAAAGGGTAACGCAAGGCAAGGCACGGTCAGGCGAGGCAAGGCTAAGGCACGACAACGCAAGGCTAGGCAATGCACGGCAAGGCAAGGAAAGGGTAACGCAATGCAAGGCACGGTCAGGCGAGGCAAGGCTAAGGCACGACAACGCAAGGCTAGGCAATGCACGGAAGGCAAGCAAAGAGGAACGGAAGGCAAGGAAGGCTAGGGAAAGCAGGGAAAGGCAAGGGTAACGGAAGGAACGGCACGGTAAGGGCAAACAAGACTAAGGCACGACAACACAGGGCTAGGCAATGCAGGGCAAGGCAAGGAAATGGTAACGCAAGGCAAGGCACGGTTTGGGGAGGCAAAGCTAATGCACGACAACGCAAGGCTAGGCAGTGCACGGCTAGGCAAGGAAAGAGTAATGGGAGGAAAGGAAGGCAAGGCAAAGCAAGGCAAGGCAAGTGTAACAAAAGGCAAGGCACGGCAAGGGGAAACAAGGCTAAGGAACGGCAACGCACGGCTACGCAATGCACGGCCAGGCAAGGAAAGGGTAACGCAAGGCAAGGCACGGTAAGGCAAGACAAGGCTAATGCACGACAACGCACGGCTAGGCAATGCACGGCCAGGCAAGGAAAGGGTAACGCAAGGCAAGGCACGGTGAGGCAAGGCAAGGCAAATGCACGACAACGCACGGCTAGGCAATGCACGGCAAGGCAAGGAAAGGGTAACGCAAGGCAAGGCACGGTCAGGCGAGGCAAGGCTAAGGCACGACAACGCAAGGCTAGGCAATGAACGGAAGGCAAGCAAAGAGTAACGGAAGGCAAGGAAGGCAAGGGAAAGCAAGGGAAGGCAAGGGCAACGAAAGGAACGGCACGGTAAGGGGAAACAAAGCTAAGGCACGACAATGCAGGGCTAGGCAATGCACGGCAAGGCAAGGAAAGGGTAACGCAAGGCAAGGCACGGTTTGGGGAGGAAGGCGAATGCACGACAACGAAAGGCTAGGCAATGCACGGAAGGCAAACAAAGAGTAACGGAAGGCAAGGAAGGCAAGGGAAAGCAAGGCAAGGCAAGGGTAACAGAAGGAACGGCACGGCAAGGGGAAACAAGGCTAAGGCACGGCAACGCACGGCTAGGCAATGCACGGCAAGGCAAGGAAAGGGTAACGCAAGGCAAGGCACGGTGAGGCAAGGAAAGGCTGATGCACGACAATGCACGGCTAGGCAATGCACGGCAAGGCAACGAAAGGGTAACGCAAGACAAGGCACGGTCAGGCGAGGCAAGGCTAAGGCACGGCAACGCACGGCTAGGCAATGCACGGCAAGGCAAGGAAAGGGTAACGCAAGGCAAGGCACGGTGAGGCAAGGAAAGGCTGATGCACGACAATGCACGGCTAGGCAATGCACGGCAAGGCAACGAAAGGGTAACGCAAGACAAGGCACGGTAAGGCGCGGCAAGGCTAAGGCACGACAACGCAAGACTAGGCAATAAACGGAAGGCAAACAAAGAGCAACGGAAGGCAAGGAAGGCAAGGGAAAGCAGGGGAAGGCAAGGGTGACGGATGGAACGGCACGGTAAGGGGAAACAAGGCTAAGGCACGACAACGCAGGGCTAGCCAATGCACGGCAAGGAAAGGAAAGGGTAACGCAAGTCAAGGCACCGTTACGCGAGGCAAGGCTAAGGCACGACAACGCAAGGCTAGGCAATGCACGGAAGGCAAGCAAAGAGTAACGGAAGGCAAGGAAGGCAAGGGAAAGCAAGGCAAGGCAAGGGTAACGGAAGGAACGGCACGGCAAGGGGAAACAAGGCTAAGGCACGGCAACGCACGGCTAGGCAATGCACGGCAAGGCAAGGAAAGGGTAATGCAAGGCAAGGCACTGTCAGGCGAGGCAAGGCTAAGGCACGACAACGCAAGGCTAGGCAATGCACGGAAGGAAAGCAAAGAGTAACGGAAGGCAATGAAAGGAAGGGAAAGCAAGGCAAGGTAAGGGTAACGCAAGGCAAGGCACGGTGAGGCAAGGCAAGGCTGATGCACGACAACGCACGGCTAGGCAATTCACGGCAAGGCAAGGAAAGGGTAACGCAAGGCAAGGCACGGTCAGGCGAGGCAAGGCTAAGGCACGACAACGCAAGGCTAGGCAATGCACGGAAGGCAAGCAAAGAGGAACGGAAGGCAAGGACGGCTAGGGAAAGCAGGGAAAGGCAAGGGTAACGGAAGGAATGGCACGGTAAGGGCAAACAAGACTAAGGCAACAATACAAGGCTAGGCAATGCAGGGCAAGGCAAGGAAAGGGTAACGCAAGG
Organism: Macrotis lagotis; assembly: GCF_037893015.1. Classification (NCBI taxonomy): domain Eukaryota; kingdom Metazoa; phylum Chordata; class Mammalia; order Peramelemorphia; family Peramelidae; genus Macrotis; species Macrotis lagotis. The sequence goes on from NW_027422208.1 coordinate 217,853, forward strand.
CAAGGCACGGTTTGGGGAGGAAGGCGAATGCACGACAACGCAAGGCTAGGCAATGCACGGAAGGCAAGCAAAAAGTAACGGAAGGCAAGGAAGGCAAGGGAAAGCAAGGCAAGGCAAGGGTAACAGAAGGAACGGCACGGCAAGGGGAAACAAGGCTAAAGCACGGCAACGCACGGCTAGGCAATGCACGGCAAGGCAAGGAAAGGGTAATGCAAGGCAAGGCACTGTCAGGCGAGTCAAGGCTAAGGCAGGACAACGCAAGGCTAGGCAATGCACGGAAGGAAAGCAAAGAGTAACGGAAGGCAAGGAAATGAAGGGAAAGCAAGGCAAGGTAAGGGTAACGCAAGGCAAGGCACGGTGAGTGAAGGCAAGGCTGATGCACGACAACGCACGGCTAGGCAATTCACGGCAAGGCAAGGAAAGGGTAATGCAAGGCAAGGCACGGTCAGGCGAGGCAAGGCTAAGGCACGACAACGCAAGGCTAGGCAATGCACGGAAGGCAAGCAAAGAGGAACGGAAGGCAAGGAAGGCTAGGGAAAGCAGGGGAAGGCAAGGGTAACGGAAGGAACGGCACGGTAAGGGCAAACAAGACTAAGGCACGACAACACAGGGCTAGGCAATGCAGGGCAAGGCAAGGAAATGGTAACGCAAGGCAAGGCACGGTTTGGGGAGGCAAAGCTAATGCACGACAACGCAAGGCTAGGCAGTGAACGGCTAGGCAAGGAAAGAGTAACGGAAGGAAAGGAAGGCAAAGCAAAGCAAGGCAAGGCAAGTGTAACAAAAGGCAAGGCACGGCAAGGGGAAACAAGGCTAAGGAACGACAACGCACGGCTAGGCAATGCACGGTCAGGAAAGGAAAGGGTAACGCAAGGCAAGGCACGGTGAGGGAAGGCAAGGCAAATGCACGACAACGCACGGCTAGGCAATGCACGGCAAGGCAAGGAAAGGGTAACGCAAGGCAAGGCACGGTCAGGCGAGGCAAGGCTAAGGCACGACAACGCAAGGCTAGGCAATGAACGGAAGGCAAGCAAAGAGTAACGGAAGGCAAGGAAGGCAAGGGAAAGCAAGGGAAGGCAAGGGCAACGAAAGGAACGGCACGGTAAGGGGAAACAAAGCTAAGGCACGACAATGCAGGGCTAGGCAATGCACGGCAAGGCAAGGAAAGGGTAACGCAAGGCAAAGCACGGTGAGGCAAGACAAGGCAAATGCACGACAACGCACGGCTAGGCAATGCACGGCAAGGCAAGGAAAGGGTAACTCAAGGCAAGGCACGGTCAGGCGAGGCAAGGCTAAGGCACGACAACGCAAGGCTAGGCAATGCACGGAAGGCAAGCAAAGAGTAACGGAAGGCAAGGAAGGCAAGGGAAAGCATGGGAAGGCAAGGGTAACGAAAGGAACGGCACGGTAAGGGGAAACAAGGCTAAGGCACGACAACACAGGGCTAGGCAATGCAGGGCAAGGGAAGGAAAGGGTAACGCAAGGCAAGGCACGGTTTGGGGAGGAAGGCGCATGCACGACAACGCAAGGCTAGGCAATGCACGGAAGGCAAGCAAAGAGTAACGGAAGGCAAGGAAGGCAAGGGAAAGCAAGGCAAGGCAAGGGTAACAGAAGGAACGGTACGGCAAGGGGAAATAAGGCTAAGGCACGGCAACGCACGGCTAGGCAATGCACGGCAAGGCAAGGAAAGGGTAACGCAAGGCAAGGCAAGGTGAGGCAAGGCAAGGCTGATGCACGACAACGCACGGCTAGGCAATGCACGGCAAGGCAAGGAATGGGTAACGCAAGGCAAGGCACGGTAAGGCGCGTCAAGGCTAAGGCACGACAAAACAAGGCTAGGCAATAAACGGAAGGCAAGCAAAGAGTAACGGAAGGCAAGGAAGGCAAGGGAAAGCAGGGGAAGGCAAGGGTAACGGAAGGAACGGCACGGTAAGAGGAAACAAGGCTAAGGCACGACAACGCAGGGCTAGCCAATGCACGGCAAGGAAAGGAAAGGGTAAAGCAAGGCAAGGCACCGTTACGCGAGGGAAGGCTAAGGCACGACAACGCAAGGCTAGGCAATGCACGGAAGGCAAGCAAAGAGTAACGGAAGGCAAGGAAGGCAAGGGAAAGCAAGGCAAGGCAAGGGTAACGGAAGGAACGGCACGGCAAGGGGAAACAAGGGTAAGGCACGGCAACGCACGGCTAGGCAATGCACGGCAAGGCAAGGAAAGGGTAACGCAAGGCAAGGCACTGTCAGGCGAGGCAAGGCTAAGGCACGACAACGCAAGGCTTGGCAATGCACGGAAGGAAAGCAAAGAGTAACGGAAGGCAATGAAAGGAAGGGAAAGCAAGGCAAGGTAAGGGTAACGCAAGGCAAGGCACGGTGAGGCAAGTCAAGGCTGATGCACGACAACGCACGGCTAGGCAATTCACGGCAAGGCAAGGAAAGGGTAACGCAAGGCAAGGCACGGTCAGGCGAGGCAAGGCTAAGGCACGACAACGCAAGGCTAGGCAATGCACGGAAGGCAAGCAAAGAGGAACGGAAGGCAAGGAAGCCTAGGGAAAGCAGGGAAAGGCAAGGGTAACGGAAGGAACGGCACGGTAAGGGCAAACAAGACTAAGGCACGACAACACAGGGCTAGGCAATGCAGGGCAAGGCAAGGAAATGGTAACGCAAGGCAAGGCACGGTTTGGGGAGGCAAAGCTAATGCACGACAACGCAAGGCTAGGCAGTGCACGGCTAGGCAAGGAAAGAGTAACGGAAGGAAAGGAAGGCAAGGCAAAGCAAGGCAAGGCAAGTGTACCAAAAGGCAAGGCACGGCAAGGGGAAACAAGGCTAAGGAACGGCAACGCACGGCTACGCAATGCACGGCCAGGCAAGGAAAGGGTAACGCAAGCCAAGGCACGGTAAGGCAAGACAAGGCTAATGCACGACAACGCACGGCTAGGCAATGCACGGCCAGGCAAGGAAAGGGTAACGCAAGGCAAGGCACGGTGAGGCAAGGCAAGGCAAATGCACGACAACGCACGGCTAGGCAATGCACGGCAAGGCAAGGAAAGGGTAACGCAAGGCAAGGCACGGTCAGGCGAGGCAAGGCTAAGGCACGACAACGCAAGGCTAGGCAATGAACGGAAGGCAAGCAAAGAGTAACGGAAGGCAAGGAAGGCAAGGGAAAGCAAGGGAAGGCAAGGGCAACGAAAGGAACGGCACGGTAAGGGGAAACAAAGCTAAGGCACGACAATGCAGGGCTAGGCACTGCACGGCAAGGCAAGGAAAGGGTAACGCAAGGCAAAGCACGGTGAGGCAAGACAAGGCAAATGCACGATAACGCGCGGCTAGGCAATGCACGGCAAGGCAAGGAAAGGGTAACTCAAGGCAAGGCACGGTCAGGCGAGGCAAGGCTAAGGCATGACAACGCAAGGCTAGGCAATGCACGGAAGGCAAGCAAAGAGTAACGGAAGGCAAGGAAGGCAAGGGAAAGCAGGGGAAGGCAAGGGTAACGAAAGGAACGGCACGGTAAGGGGAAACAAGGCTAAGGCACGACAACACAGGGCTAGGCAATGCAGGGCAAGGCAAGGAAAGGGTAACGCAAGGCAAGGCACGGTTTGGGGAGGAAGGCGAATGCACGACAACGCAAGGCTAGGCAATGCACGGAAGGCAAGCAAAGAGTAACGGAAGGCAAGGAAGGCAAGGGAAAGCAAGGCAAGGCAAGGGTAACAGAAGGAACGGCACGGCAAGGGGAAAGAAGGCTAAGGCACGGCAACGCACGGCTAGGCAATGCACGGCAAGGCAAGGAAAGGGTAACGCAAGGCAAGGCACTGTCAGGCGAGGCAAGGCTAAGGCACGACAACGCAAGGCTAGGCAATGCACGGAAGGAAAGCAAAGAGTAACGGAAGGCAATGAAAGTAAGGGAAAGCAAAGCAAGGTAAGGGTAACGCAATGCAAGGCACGGTGAGGCAAGGCAAGGCTGATGCACGACAACGCACGGCTAGGCAATTCACGGCAAGGCAAGGAAAGGGTAACGCAAGGCAAGGCACGGTCAGGCGAGGCAAGGCTAGGGCACGACAACGCAAGGCTAGGCAATGCACGGAAGGCAAGCAAAGAGGAACGGAAGGCAAGGAAGGCTAGGGAAAGCAGGGAAAGGCAAGGGTAACGGAAGGAACGGCACGGTAAGAGCAAACAAGACTAAGGCACGACAACACAGGGCTAGGCAATGCAGGGCAAGGCAAGGAAATGGTAACGCAAGGAAAGGCACGGTGGGGCAAGGCAAGGCTGATGCAAGACAACGCACGGCTAGGCAATGCACGGCAAGGCAAGGAAAGGGTAACGCAAGGCAAGGCACGGTCAGGCGAGGCAAGGCTAAGGCACGACAACGCAAGGCTAGGCAATGCACGGCAAGGCAAGGAAAGGGTAACGCAAGGCAAGGCACGGTCAGGCGAGGCAAGGCTAAGGCACGACAACGCAAGGCTAGGCAATGCACGGAAGGCAAGCAAAGAGGAACGGAAGGCAAGGAAGGCTAGGGAAAGCAGGGAAAGGCAAGGGTAACGGAAGGAACGGCACGGTAAGGGCAAACAAGACTAAGGCACGACAACACAGGGCTAGGCAATGCAGAGCAAGGCAAGGAAATGGTAACGCAAGGCAAGGCACGGTTTGGGGAGGCAAAGCTAATGCACGACAACGCAAGGCTAGGCAGTGCACGGCTAGGCAAGGAAAGAGTAACGGAAGGAAAGGAAGGCAAGGCAAATCAAGGCAAGGCAAGTGTAACAAAAGGCAAGGCACGGCAAGGGGAAACAAGGCTAAGGAACGGCAACGCACGGCTACGCAATGCACGGCCAGGCAAGGAAAGGGTAACGCAAGGCAAGGCACGGTAAGGCAAGACAAGGCTAATGCACGACAACGCACGGCTAGGCAATGCACGGCCAGGCAAGGAAAGGGTAACGCAAGGCAAGGCACGGTGAGGCAAGGCAAGGCAAATGCACGACAACGCACGGCTAGGCAATGCACGGCAAGGCAAGGAAAGGGTAACGCAAGGCAAGGCACGGTCAGGCGAGGCAAGGCTAAGGCACGACAACGCAAGGCTAGGCAATGAACGGAAGGCAAGCAAAGAGTAACGGAAGGCAAGGAAGGCAAGGGAAAGCAAGGGAAGGCAAGGGCAACGAAAGGAACGGCACGGTAAGGGGAAACAAAGCTAAGGCACGACAATGCAGGGCTAGGCAATGCGCGGCAAGGCAAGGAAAGGGTAACGCAAGGCAAGGCACGGTTTGGGGAGGAAGGCGAATGCACGACAACGAAAGGCTAGGCAATGCACGGAAGGCAAGCAAAGAGTAACGGAAGGCAAGGAAGGCAAGGGAAAGCAAGGCAAGGCAAGGGTAACAGAAGGAACGGCACGGCAAGGGGAAACAAGGCTAAGGCACGGCAACGCACGGCTAGGCAATGCACGGCAAGGCAAGGAAAGGGTAACGCAAGGCAAGGCACGGTGAGGCAAGTAAAGGCTGATGCAAGACAACGCACGGCTAGGCAATTCACGGCAAGGCAAGGAAAGGGTAACGCAAGGCAAGGCACGGTCAGGCGAGGCAAGGCTAAGGCACGACAACGCAAGGCTAGGCAATGCACGGAAGGCAAGCAAAGAGGAACGGAAGGCAAGGAAGGCAAGGGAAAGCAAGGCAAGGCAAGGGTAACAGAAGGAACGGCACGGCAAGGGGAAACAAGGCTAAGGCACGGCAACGCACGGCTAGGCAATGCACAGCAAGGCAAGGAAAGGGTAATGCAAGGCAAGGCACTGTCAGGCGAGTCAAGGCTAAGGCAGGACAACGCAAGGCTAGGCAATGCACGGAAGGAAAGCAAAGAGTAACGGAAGGCAAGGAAAGGAAGGGAAAGCAAGGCAAGGTAAGGGTAACGCAAGGCAAGGCACGGTGAGTGAAGGCAAGGCTGATGCACGACAACGCACGGCTAGGCAATTCACGGCAAGGCAAGGAAAGGGTAATGCAAGGCAAGGCACGGTCAGGCGAGGCAAGGCTAAGGCACGACAACGCAAGGCTAGGCAATGCACGGAAGGCAAGCAAAGAGGAACGGCAGGCAAGGAAGGCTAGGGAAAGCAGGGGAAGGCAAGGGTAACGGAAGGAACGGCACGGTAAGGGCAAACAAGACTAAGGCACGACAACACAGGGCTAGGCAATGCAGGGCAAGGCAAGGAAATGGTAACGCAAGGCAAGGCACGGTTTGGGGAGGCAAAGCTAATGCACGACAACGCAAGGCTAGGCAGTGAACGGCTAGGCAAGGAAAGAGTAACGGAAGGAAAGGAAGGCAAAGCAAAGCAAGGCAAGGCAAGTGTAACAAAAGGCAAGGCACGGCAAGGGGAAACAAGGCTAAGGAACGACAACGCACGGCTAGGCAATGCACGGCCAGGAAAGGAAAGGGTAACGCAAGGCAAGGCACGGTGAGGGAAGGCAAGGCAAATGCACGACAACGCACGGCTAGGCAATGCACGGCAAGGCAAGGAAAGGGTAACTCAAGGCAAGGCACGGTCAGGCGAGGCAAGGCTAAGGCACGACAACGCAAGGCTAGGCAATGCACGGAAGGCAAGCAAAGAGTAACGGAAGGCAAGGAAGGCAAGGGAAAGCAGGGGAAGGCAAGGGTAACGAAAGGAACGGCACGGTAAGGGGAAACAAGGCTAAGGCACGACAACACAGGGCTAGGCAATGCAGGGCAAGGGAAGGAAAGGGTAACGCAAGGCAAGGCACGGATTGGGGAGGAAGGCGCATGCACGACAACGCAAGGCTAGGCAATGCACGGAAGGCAAGCAAAGAGTAACGGAAGGCAAGGAAGGCAAGGGAAAGCAAGGCAAGGCAAGGGTAACAGAAGGAACGGCACGGCAAGGGGAAATAAGGCTAAGGCACGGCAACGCACGGCTAGGCAATGCACGGCAAGGCAAGGAAAGGGTAACGCAAGGCAAGGCACGGTGAGGCAAGGCAAGGCTGATGCACGACAACGCACGGCTGGGCAATGCACGGCAAGGCAAGGAAAGGGTAACGCAAGGCAAGGCACGGTAAGGCGCGTCAAGGCTAAGGCACGACAACGCAAGGCTAGGCAATAAACGGAAGGCAAGCAAAGAGTAACGGAAGGCAAGGAAGGCAAGGGAAATCAGGGGAAGGCAAGGGTAACGGAAGGAACGGCACGGTAAGAGGAAACAAGGCTAAGGCACGACAACGCAGGGCTAGCCAATGCACGGCAAGGAAAGGAAAGGGTAAAGCAAGGCAAGGCACCGTTACGCGAGGGAAGGCTAAGGCACGACAACGCAAGGCTAGGCAATGCACGGAAGGCAAGCAAAGAGTAACGGAAGGCAAGGAAGGCAAGGGAAAGCAAGGCAAGGCAAGGGTAACGGAAGGAACGGCACGGCAAGGGGAAACAAGGGTAAGGCACGGCAACGCGCGGCTAGGCAATGCACGGCCAGGCAAGGAAAGGGTAACGCAAGGCAAGGCACGGTAAGGCAAGACAAGGCTAATGCACGACAACGCACGGCTAGGCAATGCACGGCCAGGCAAGGAAAGGGTAACGCAAGGCAAGGCACGGTGAGGCAAGGCAAGGCTGATGCACGACAAGGCACTTCTAGGCAATGCACGGCAAGGCAAGGAAAGGGTAACGCAAGGCAAGGCACGGTAAGGCGCGTCAAGGCTAAGGCACGACAACGCAAGGCTAGGCAATAAACGGAAGGCAAGCAAAGAGTAACGGAAGGCAAGGAAGGCAAGGGAAAGCAGGGGAAGGCAAGGGTAACGGAAGGAACGGCACGGTAAGGGGAAACAAGGCTAAGGCACGACAACGCAGGGCTAGCCAATGCACGGCAAGGAAAGGAAAGGGTAACGCAAGGCAAGGCACGGTCAGGCGAGGCAAGGCTAAGGCACGACAACGCAAGGCTAGGCAATGCACGGAAAGCAAGCAAAGAGGAACGGAAGGCAAGGAAGGCTAGGGAAAGCAGGGAAAGGCAAGGGTAACGGAAGGAACGGCACGGTAAGGGCAAACAAGACTAAGGCACGACAACACAGGGCTAGGCAATGCAGGGCAAGGCAAGGAAATGGTAACGCAAGGCAAGGCACGGTTTGGGGAGGCAAAGCTAATGCACGACAACGCAAGGCTAGCAGTGCACGGCTAGGCAAGGAAATAGTAACGGAAGGAAAGGAAGGCAAGGCAAAACAAGGCAAGGCAAGTGTAACAAAAGGCAAGGCACGGCAAGGGGAAACAAGGCTAAGGAACGGCAACGCACGGCTACGCAATGCACGGCCAGGCAAGGAAAGGGTAACGCAAGCCAAGGCACGGTAAGGCAAGACAAGGCTAATGCACGACAACGCACGGCTAGGCAATGCACGGCCAGGCAAGGAAAGGGTAACGCAAGGCAAGGCACGGTGAGGCAAGGCAAGGCAAATGCACGACAACGCACGGCTAGGCAATGCACGGCAAGGCAAGGAAAGGGTAACGCAAGGCAAGGCACGGTCAGGCGAGGCAAGGCTAAGGCACGACAACGCAAGGCTAGGCAATGAACGGAAGGCAAGCAAAGAGTAACGGAAGGCAAGGAAGGCAAGGGAAAGCAAGGGAAGGCAAGGGCAACGAAAGGAACGGCACGGTAAGGGGAAACAAAGCTAAGGCACGACAATGCAGGGCTAGGCACTGCACGGCAAGGCAAGGAAAGGGTAACGCAAGGCAAAGCACGGTGAGGCAAGACAAGGCAAATGCACGATAACGCGCGGCTAGGCAATGCACGGCAAGGCAAGGAAAGGGTAACTCAAGGCAAGGGACGGTCAGGCGAGGCAAGGCTAAGGCACGACAACGCAAGGCTAGGCAATGCACGGAAGGCAAGCAAAGAGTAACGGAAGGCAAGGAAGGCAAGGGAAAGCAGGGGAAGGCAAGGGTAACGAAAGGAACGGCACGGTAAGGGGAAACAAGGCTAAGGCACGACAACACAGGGCTAGGCAATGCAGGGCAAGGCAAGGAAAGGGTAACGCAAGGCAAGGCACGGTTTGGGGAGGAAGGCGAATGCACGACAACGCAAGGCTAGGCAATGCACGGAAGGCAAGCAAAGAGTAACGGAAGGCAAGGAAGGCAAGGGAAAGCAAGGCAAGGCAAGGGTAACAGAAGGAACGGCACGGCAAGGGGAAAGAAGGCTAAGGCACGGCAACGCACGGCTAGGCAATGCACGGCAAGGCAAGGAAAGGGTAACGCAAGGCAAGGCACTGTCAGGCGAGGCAAGGCTAAGGCACGACAACGCAAGGCTAGGCAATGCACGGAAGGAAACAAAGAGTAACGGAAGGCAATGAAAGTAAGGGAAAGCAAAGCAAGGTAAGGGTAACGCAATGCAAGGCACGGTGAGGCAAGGCAAGGCTGATGCACGACAACGCACGGCTAGGCAATTCATGGCAAGGCAAGGAAAGGGTAACGCAAGGCAAGGCACGGTCAGGCGAGGCAAGGCTAGGGCACGACAACGCAAGGCTAGGCAATGCACGGAAGGCAAGCAAAGAGGAACGGAAGGCAAGGAAGGCTAGGGAAAGCAGGTAAAGGCAAGGGTAACGGAAGGAACGGCACGGTAAGAGCAAACAAGACTAAGGCACGACAACACAGGGCTAGGCAATGCAGGGCAAGGCAAGGAAATGGTAACGCAAGGCAAGGCACGGTGGGGCAAGGCAAGGCTGATGCAAGACAACGCACGGCTAGGCAATGCACGGCAAGGCAAGGAAAGGGTAACGCAAGGCAAGGCACGGTCAGGCGAGGCAAGGCTAAGGCACGACAACGCAAGGCTAGGCAATGCACGGCAAGGCAAGGAAAGGGTAACGCAAGGCAAGGCACGGTCAGGCGAGGCAAGGCTAAGGCACGACAACGCAAGGCTAGGCAATGCACGGAAGGCAAGCAAAGAGGAACGGAAGGCAAGGAAGGCTAGGGAAAGCAGGGAAAGGCAAGGGTAACGGAAGGAACGGCACGGTAAGGGCAAACAAGACTAAGGCACGACAACACAGGGCTAGGCAATGCAGGGCAAGGCAAGGAAATGGTAACGCAAGGCAAGGCACGGTTTGGGGAGGCAAAGCTAATGCACGACAACGCACGGCTAGGCAGTGCACGGCTAGGCAAGGAAAGAGTAATGGAAGGAAAGGAAGGCAAGGCAAAGCAAGGCAAGGCAAGTGTAACAAAAGGCAAGGCACGGCAAGGGGAAACAAGGCTAAGGAACGGCAACGCACGGCTACGCAATGCACGGCCAGGCAAGGAAAGGGTAACGCAAGGCAAGGCACGGTAAGGCAAGACAAGGCTAATGCACGACAACGCACGGCTAGGCAATGCACGGCCAGGCAAGGAAAGGGTAACGCAAGGCAAGGCACGGTGAGGCAAGGCAAGGCAAATGCACGACAACGCACGGCTAGGCAATGCACGGCAAGGCAAGGAAAGGGTAACGCAAGGCAAGGCACGGTCAGGCGAGGCAAGGCTAAGGCACGACAACGCAAGGCTAGGCAATGAACGGAAGGCAAGCAAAGAGTAACGGAAGGCAAGGAAGGCAAGGGAAAGCAAGGGAAGGCAAGGGCAACGAAAGGAACGGCACGGTAAGGGGAAACAAAGTTAAGGCACGACAATGCAGGGCTAGGCAATGCACGGCAAGGCAAGGAAAGGGTAACGCAAGGCAAGGCACGGTTTGGGCAGGAAGGCGAATGCACGACAACGAAAGGCTAGGCAATGCACGGAAGGCAAGCAAAGAGTAACGGAAGGCAAGGAAGGCAAGGGAAAGCAAGGCAAGGCAAGGGTAACAGAAGGAACGGCACGGCAAGGGGAAACAAGGCTAAGGCACGGCAACGCACGGCTAGGCAATGCACGGCAAGGCAAGCAAAGGGTAACGCAAGGCAAGGCACGGTGAGGCAAGGAAAGGCTGATGCAAGACAACGCACGGCTAGGCAATTCACGGCAAGGCAAGGAAAGGGTAACGCAAGGCAAGGCACGGTCAGGCGAGGCAAGGCTAAGGCACGACAACGCAAGGCTAGGCAATGCACGGAAGGCAAGCAAAGAGGAACGGAAGGCAAGGAAGACTAGGGAAAGCAGGGAAAGGCAAGGGTAACGGAAGGAACGGCACGGTAAGGGCAAACAAGACTAAGGCACGACAACACAGGGCTAGGCAATGCAGGGCAAGGCAAGGAAATGGTAACGCAAGGCAAGGCACGGTTTGGGGAGGCAAAGCTAATGCACGACAACGCAAGGCTAGGCAGTGCACGGCTAGGCAAGGAAAGAGTAACGGAAGGAAAGGAAGGCAAGGCAAAGCAAGGCAAGGCAAGTGTAACAAAAGGCAAGGCACGGCAAGGGGAAACAAGGCTAAGGAACGGCAACGCACGGCTACGCAATGCACGGCCAGGCAAGGAAAGGGTAACGCAAGGCAAGGCACGGTAAGGCAAGACAAGGCTAATGCACGATAACGCACGGCTAGGCAATGCACGGCCAGGCAAGGAAAGGGTAACGCAAGGCAAGGCACGGTGAGGCAAGGCAAGGCTGATGCACGACAAGGCACTTCTAGGCAATGCACTGCAAGGCAAGGAAAGGGTAACGCAAGGCAAGGCACGGTAAGGCGCGTCAAGGCTAAGGCACGACAACGCAAGGCTAGGCAATAAACGGAAGGCAAGCAAAGAGTAACGGAAGGCAAGGAAGGCAAGGGAAAGCAGGGGAAGGCAAGGGTAACGGAAGGAACGGCACGGTAAGGGGAAACAAGGCTAAGGCACGACAACGCAGGGCTAGCCAATGCACGGCAAGGAAAGGAAAGGGTAACGCAAGGCAAGGCACGGTCAGGCGAGGCAAGGCTAAGGCACGACAACGCAAGGCTAGGCAATGCACGGAAGGCAAGCAAAGAGGAACGGAAGGCAAGGAAGGCTAGGGAAAGCAGGGAAAGGCAAGGGTAACGGAAGGAACGGCACGGTAAGGGCAAACAAGACTAAGGCACGACAACACAGGGCTAGGCAATGCAGGGCAAGGCAAGGAAATGGTAACGCAAGGCAAGGCACGGTTTGGGGAGGCAAAGCTAATGCACGACAACGCAAGGCTAGGCAGTGCACGGCTAGGCAAGGAAAGAGTAACGGAAGGAAAGGAAGGCAAGGCAAAACAAGGCAAGGCAAGTGTAACAAAAGGCAAGGCACGGCAAGGGGAAACAAGGCTAAGGAACGGCAACGCACGGCTACGCAATGCACGGCCAGGCAAGGAAAGGGTAACGCAAGCCAAGGCACGGTAAGGCAAGACAAGGCTAATGCACGACAACGCACGGCTAGGCAATGCACGGCCAGGCAAGGAAAGGGTAACGCAAGGCAAGGCACGGTGAGGCAAGGCAAGGCAAATGCACGACAACGCACGGCTAGGCAATGCACGGCAAGGCAAGGAAAGGGTAACGCAAGGCAAGGCACGGTCAGGCGAGGCAAGGCTAAGGCACGACAACGGAAGGCTAGGCAATGAACGGAAGGCAAGCAAAGAGTAACGGAAGGCAAGGAAGGCAAGGGAAAGCAAGGGAAGGCAAGGGCAACGAAAGGAACGGCACGGTAAGGGGAAACAAAGCTAAGGCACGACAATGCAGGGCTAGGCACTGCACGGCAAGGCAAGGAAAGGGTAACGCAAGGCAAAGCACGGTGAGGCAAGACAAGGCAAATGCACGATAACGCGCGGCTAGGCAATGCACGGCAAGGCAAGGAAAGGGTAACTCAAGGCAAGGCACGGTCAGGCGAGGCAAGGCTAAGGCACGACAACGCAAGGCTAGGCAATGCACGGAAGGCAAGCAAAGAGTAACGGAAGGCAAGGAAGGCAAGGGAAAGCAGGGGAAGGCAAGGGTAACGAAAGGAACGGCACGGTAAGGGGAAACAAGGCTAAGGCACGACAACACAGGGCTAGGCAATGCAGGGCAAGGCAAGGAAAGGGTAACGCAAGGCAAGGCACGGTTTGGGGAGGAAGGCGAATGCACGACAACGCAAGGCTAGGCAATGCACGGAAGGCAAGCAAAGAGTAACGGAAGGCAAGGAAGGCAAGGGAAAGCAAGGCAAGGCAAGGGTAACAGAAGGAACGGCACGGCAAGGGGAAAGAAGGCTAAGGCACGGCAACGCACGGCTAGGCAATGCACGGCAAGGCAAGGAAAGGGTAACGCAAGGCAAGGCACGGTAAGGCGCGGCAAGGCTAAGGCACGACAACGCAAGGCTAGGCAATAAACGGAAGGCAAGCAAAGAGTAACGAAAGGCAAGGAAGGCAAGGGAAAGCAGGGGAAGGCAAGGGTAACGGAAGGAACGGCACGGTAAGGGGAAACAAGGCTAAGGCACGACAACGCAGGGCTAGCCAATGCACGGCAAGGAAAGGAAAGGGTAACGCAAGGCAAGGCACCGTTACGCGAGGCATGGTTAGGGCTCGACAACGCAAGGCTAGGCAATGCACGGAAGGCAAGCAAAGAGTATCGGAAGGCAAGGAAGGCAAGGGAAAGCAAGGCAAGGCAAGGGTAACGGAAGGAACGGCACGGCAAGGGGAAACAAGGCTAAGGCACGGCAACGAACGGCTAGGCAATGCACGGCAAGGCAAGGAAAGGGTAACGCAAGGCAAGGCACTGTCAGGCGAGGCAAGGCTAAGGCACGACAACGCAAGGCTAGGCAATGCACGGAAGGAAAGCAAAGAGTAACGGAAGGCAATGAAAGTAAGGGAAAGCAAAGCAAGGTAAGGGCAACGCAATGCAAGGCACGGTGAGGCAAGGCAAGGCTGATGCACGACAACGCACGGCTAGGCAATTCACGGCAAGGCAAGGAAAGGGTAACGCAAGGCAAGGCACGGTCAGGGGAGGCAAGGCTAAGGCACGACAACGCAAGGCTAGGCAATGCACGGAAGGCAAGCAAAGAGGAACGGAAGGCAAGGAAGGCTAGGGAAAGCAGGGAAAGGCAAGGGTAACGGAAGGAACGGCACGGTAAGGGCAAACAAGACTAAGGCACGACAACACAGGGCTAGGCAATGCAGGGCAAGGCAAGGAAAGGGTAACGCAAGGCAAGGCACGGTTTGGGGTGGAAGGCGAATGCACGACAACGCAAGGCTAGGCAATGCACGGAAGGCAAGCAAAGAGTAACGGAAGGCAAGGAAGGCAAGGGAAAGCAAGGCAAGGCAAGGGTAACGGAAGGAACGGCACGGCAAGGGGAAACAAGGCTAAGGCACGGCAACGCACGGCTAGGCAATGCACGGAAGGCAAGGAAAGGGTAACGCAAGGCAAGGCACTGTCAGGCGAGGCAAGGCAAAGGCACGACAACGCAAGGCTGGGCAATGCACGGAAGGAAAGCAAAGAGTAACGGAAGGCAATGAAAGGAAGGGAAAGCAAGGCAAGGTAAGGGTAACGCAAGGCAAGGCACGGTGAGGCAAGGCAAGGCTGATGCACGACAACGCACGGCTAGGCAATTCACGGCAAGGCAAGGAAAGGGTAACGCAAGGCAAGGCACGGTCAGGCGAGGCAAGGCTAAGGCACGACAACGCAAGGCTAGGCAATGCACGGAAGGCAAGCAAAGAGGAACGGAAGGCAAGGAAGGCTAGGGAAAGCAGGGAAAGGCAAGGGTAACGGAAGGAACGGCACGGGAAGGTCAAACAAGACTAAGCCACGACAACACAGGGCTAGGCAATGCAGGGCAAGGCAAGGAAATGGTAACGCCAGGCAAGGCACGGTTTGGGGAGGCAAAGCTAATGCACGACAACGCAAGGCTAGGCAGTGCACGGCTAGGCAAGGAAAGAGTAACGGAAGGAAAGGAAGGCAAGGCAAAGCAAGGCAAGGCAAGTGTAACAAAAGGCAAGGCACGGCAAGGGGAAACAAGGCTAAGGAACGGCAACGCACGGCTACGCAATGCACGGCCAGGCAAGGAAAGGGTAACGCAAGGCAAGGCACGGTAAGGCAAGACAAGGCTAATGCACGATAACGCACGGCTAGGCAATGCACGGCCAGGCAAGGAAAGGGTAACGCAAGGCAAGGCACGGTGAGGCAAGGCAAGGCTGATGCACGACAAGGCACTTCTAGGCAATGCACTGCAAGGCAAGGAAAGGGTAACGCAAGGCAAGGCACGGTAAGGCGCGTCAAGGCTAAGGCACGACAACGCAAGGCTAGGCAATAAACGGAAGGCAAGCAAAGAGTAACGGAAGGCAAGGAAGGCAAGGGAAAGCAGGGGAAGGCAAGGGTAACGGAAGGAACGGCACGGTAAGGGGAAACAAGGCTAAGGCACGACAACGCAGGGCTAGCCAATGCACGGCAAGGAAAGGAAAGGGTAACGCAAGGCAAGGCACGGTCAGGCGAGGCAAGGCTAAGGCACGACAACGCAAGGCTAGGCAATGCACGGAAGGCAAGCAAAGAGGAACGGAAGGCAAGGAAGGCTAGGGAAAGCAGGGAAAGGCAAGGGTAACGGAAGGAACGGCACGGTAAGGGCAAACAAGACTAAGGCACGACAACACAGGGCTAGGCAATGCAGGGCAAGGCAAGGAAATGGTAACGCAAGGCAAGGCACGGTTTGGGGAGGCAAAGCTAATGCACGACAACGCAAGGCTAGGCAGTGCACGGCTAGGCAAGGAAAGAGTAACGGAAGGAAAGGAAGGCAAGGCAAAACAAGGCAAGGCAAGTGTAACAAAAGGCAAGGCACGGCAAGGGGAAACAAGGCTAAGGAACGGCAACGCACGGCTACGCAATGCACGGCCAGGCAAGGAAAGGGTAACGCAAGCCAAGGCACGGTAAGGCAAGACAAGGCTAATGCACGACAACGCACGGCTAGGCAATGCACGGCCAGGCAAGGAAAGGGTAACGCAAGGCAAGGCACGGTGAGGCAAGGCAAGGCAAATGCACGACAACGCACGGCTAGGCAATGCACGGCAAGGCAAGGAAAGGGTAACGCAAGGCAAGGCACGGTCAGGCGAGGCAAGGCTAAGGCACGACAACGGAAGGCTAGGCAATGAACGGAAGGCAAGCAAAGAGTAACGGAAGGCAAGGAAGGCAAGGGAAAGCAAGGGAAGGCAAGGGCAACGAAAGGAACGGCACGGTAAGGGGAAACAAAGCTAAGGCACGACAATGCAGGGCTAGGCACTGCACGGCAAGGCAAGGAAAGGGTAACGCAAGGCAAAGCACGGTGAGGCAAGACAAGGCAAATGCACGATAACGCGCGGCTAGGCAATGCACGGCAAGGCAAGGAAAGGGTAACTCAAGGCAAGGCACGGTCAGGCGAGGCAAGGCTAAGGCACGACAACGCAAGGCTAGGCAATGCACGGAAGGCAAGCAAAGAGTAACGGAAGGCAAGGAAGGCAAGGGAAAGCAGGGGAAGGCAAGGGTAACGAAAGGAACGGCACGGTAAGGGGAAACAAGGCTAAGGCACGACAACACAGGGCTAGGCAATGCAGGGCAAGGCAAGGAAAGGGTAACGCAAGGCAAGGCACGGTTTGGGGAGGAAGGCGAATGCACGACAACGCAAGGCTAGGCAATGCACGGAAGGCAAGCAAAGAGTAACGGAAGGCAAGGAAGGCAAGGGAAAGCAAGGCAAGGCAAGGGTAACAGAAGGAACGGCACGGCAAGGGGAAAGAAGGCTAAGGCACGGCAACGCACGGCTAGGCAATGCACGGCAAGGCAAGGAAAGGGTAACGCAAGGCAAGGCACGGTAAGGCGCGGCAAGGCTAAGGCACGACAACGCAAGGCTAGGCAATAAACGGAAGGCAAGCAAAGAGTAACGAAAGGCAAGGAAGGCAAGGGAAAGCAGGGGAAGGCAAGGGTAACGGAAGGAACGGCACGGTAAGGGGAAACAAGGCTAAGGCACGACAACGCAGGGCTAGCCAATGCACGGCAAGGAAAGGAAAGGGTAACGCAAGGCAAGGCACCGTTACGCGAGGCAAGGTTAAGGCACGACAACGCAAGGCTAGGCAATGCACGGAAGGCAAGCAAAGAGTATCGGAAGGCAAGGAAGGCAAGGGAAAGCAAGGCAAGGCAAGGGTAACGGAAGGAACGGCACGGCAAGGGGAAACAAGGCTAAGGCACGGCAACGAACGGCTAGGCAATGCACGGCAAGGCAAGGAAAGGGTAACGCAAGGCAAGGCACTGTCAGGCGAGGCAAGGCTAAGGCACGACAACGCAAGGCTAGGCAATGCACGGAAGGAAAGCAAAGAGTAACGGAAGGCAATGAAAGTAAGGGAAAGCAAAGCAAGGTAAGGGCAACGCAATGCAAGGCACGGTGAGGCAAGGCAAGGCTGATGCACGACAACGCACGGCTAGGCAATTCACGGCAAGGCAAGGAAAGGGTAACGCAAGGCAAGGCACGGTCAGGCGAGGCAAGGCTACGGCACGACAACGCAAGGCTAGGCAATGCACGGAAGGCAAGCAAAGAGGAACGGAAGGCAAGGAAGGCTAGGGAAAGCAGGGAAAGGCAAGGGTAACGGAAGGAACGGCACGGTAAGGGCAAACAAGACTAAGGCACGACAACACAGGGCTAGGCAATGCAGGGCAAGGCAAGGAAATGGTAACGCAAGGCAAGGCACGGTTTGGGGAGGCAAAGCTAATGCACGACAACGCAAGGCTAGGCAGTGCACGGCTAGGCAAGGAAAGAGTAACGGAAGGAAAGGAAGGCAAGGCAAAGCAAGGCAAGGCAAGTGTAACAAAAGGCAAGGCACGGCAAGGGGAAACAAGGCTAAGGAACGGCAACGCACGGCTACGCAATGCACGGCCAGGCAAGGAAAGGGTAACGCAAGGCAAGCCACGGTAAGGCAAGACAAGGCTAATGCACGACAACGCACGGCTAGGCAATGCACGGCCAGGCAAGGAAAGGGTAACGCAAGGCAAGGCACGGTGAGGCAAGGCAAGGCAAATGCACGACAACGCACGGTTAGGCAATGCACGGCAAGGCAAGGAAAGGGTAACGCAAGGCAAGGCACGGTCAGACGAGGCAAGGCTAAGGCACGACAACGCAAGGCTAGGCAATGCACGGAAGGCAAGCAAAGAGTAAGGGAAGGCAAGGAAGGCAAGGGAAAGCAAGGGAAGGCAAGGGCAACGAAAGAAACGGCACGGTAAGGGGAAACAAAGCTAAGGGACGACAATGCAGGGCTAGGCAATGCACGGCAAGGCAAGGAAAGGGTAACGCAAGGCAAGGCACGGTTTGGGGAGGAAGGCGAATGCACGACAACGAAAGGCTAGGCAATGCACGGAAGGCAAGCAAAGAGTAACGGAAGGCAAGGAAGGCAAGGGAAAGCAAGGCAAGGCAAGGGTAACAGAAGGAAC